>NC_027749.1:42199225-42247992 GCF_000695525.1 Brassica oleracea var. oleracea
AAGCTTATTTAGAAGTGAGATCACTACTTTGATGTCACCAAATGAAGAAGAAAATATAACATACAAAAATCTTTCTTTTGCTAGCTATGTTACAATTTTAATTTTGATACTAAAATCAAGAAAACTAATATGGAGTAGAGAGCATCAATGGTTGCTCAGTTTGCTGCAGAAACCATCTTAAGAAGGGTCCATGTCGGCACATAAATATGATGACACGCCATCAATTGAACTTATCTTTGCTCCATTAGAAGCTGAGCTTAAGATTGCACGATCAGAGGTATTTAATTCGTCTGCATAAGTTTAATTGTTTGCATAGGACATATAAAATTTATCACGACACTGATACTGCTTTGTTTATGCGTATATTGGGAAACTTCAAAAAACAATCGGTCTTTGGATCATCTCACTAACTCAAAATAAAATTGTGAAAGAAAAAATGAAAAGTGGGAATTTGATTGAAGTAAAATATCGTCCAAAGTTGTATGCCGACTTTCTTTATATTTTTGGTTCGATTGTAATATATTGTAGAAATTAGGTATATTATTTCTTCAAAAAAATATTTTTATTATATAAAATTAACCATGTGAATATGATATAATAAAAAAAACATATTTCAGTATATACTTCTTAATTTTTATTTTCTTCATATTTCTTCATATTGATATTATTCTTTATTTTATGACGATTAATTATTTTCTGAGAAAGACAAAATAACAAAAATTATATTTAAAATAGAAATATAAATGATAAAATCAAAAGTAAAGTATAAAGAAAAAAAATCATTTATAAAAAATTAAAATATCATTTTTTTAAATAATAATGTTTATATACAGTTAGTGTTTTTTTTCGTAACTGGAGATGATGCCACATGACCTAAAATATCGAAAACCACATTAAAGTAAAGTTTTTCTTCAAATTTATTGGATATGCAATACCGTGTGATTTAGACGGCAAAACAGGCCATCATTTTGATTGGTTTCCCTCTCATTTTGAAGAAGTAATTCAGATGGCGAAACATGCAACCACATGCAATCCTTATAATCTTCTCAGATTATGGTTAATTAATTTATTCACTTTTCTTACAGTTCTCTGGCGAGATGGATCGTTACGAGCTAATGGTGAAGTTCCAAAGTGATCTGAAGATTATAAGTGATTGCCTTGATGCTTGGTCCTCATTTTGTTATTTTCTCTAGCCGGAAATATATGTTGAGAAACTTCATCAAAGGGACTATTCTAATCTCAAACTTGAAGTAAATTAATTTATTTCCATTTTTACACTTAGGAATATAATTTGCTACTTGATATCATCGGTGTTAGCTATTTTAGATGAGAATCTCAACCTCTCATTAAACCCCTTTTATGCATAAGTCATCAACTATACGTCGAATAAGGCTTACAAGAAGAGCATGCAACACTTTTCCTTTTTGGTTTCTCATCTAAAACTCTTAACTTCACTTTAATACTTTTTTGGTTTCTCATCTAATACCATCATTTTATTGGCATGCTCCCTCCAGAGTTGCAGGCGTAAGTGTATGGTTCACATGTTTCTTTTGATGAGACTGAAAGGTTTGTGGAAATTACTAAAAAAATTACTTCTTACCAGGCAAATGGACAAGATGTGATCATGACACCGTAAATGTGGGTTCTGTTCTTAAGCTATAGAGGTGAAGTGAGTAGCGTGTGTATTGTATTAACATGCTAGACTTGATCAATTGAGTAGCTTCAAATTGCTTTTTCTTGCAGAGTGCATACTCTGTATGGAGCACGAGATTAAAGAAATCATGGAATCCAGTCCGAGAAAGGATATATAGTGCTCTCTAAAGACGATAAAGAAGTTGGGACTAACTAAGAGGGAGGGCGGTAAGAAGATTTTGTCTTAAGATTAGTCTAAAGTGATTCCCTGATCGGATCATTGTCACGTGAATGACTATAGGTTCATCATACAAGTGTATGCAGTCTTAAATATCAAGTTTTGGTAATGGTTTGTCTAAAAAAAATGTTCTTTAGTTTGGTTTGGCTTGGACAATGATACTACTTTTACATTTGGATCAATTTTTTATACAATTGTATTTCTATTATAAAACTTTTCAATCTCATAAGAACCCAAAGATTCTAAAATCAAAACAAGGTTTAAATCAGTTGTAAATCTTACAAATATGTATTTAAATCATAACCAGTTTTGTTAGTTTTTACTCATCTTACTTCTCATTATATATATGATTTTAATTTGGTTAGATACAAGATAGTGAATAAATACAAACAAATTTTAGAATTTCTACCAATTTAATAGTTTAAAATCGATTGTAATATATATATATATATATACATGGTCTATGTTCATAAATGTAATTTCTTTTTAAGTTAACAAAAAATTATACGAATACCCCGGGCGTAGCCCGGGAAAACCCCTAGTATATTATAATAGTTGAATTTTTGCTCACTCCTCAGCGCGCCACGTCAGCGTTTTGTGGGTCCCACTTTTAAAAATTGTGAAAAATTGTCAAGCTCATGGCTCGAACCCGGGTTATTGAGATATAAACACCAATATTTATACCACTAAGCTAAATGGTACTTTGTTCATTGATGGCCGAACCTAATATATATTTATGAAGGTCGAAAGCCCTTGCTTCTTCGGCTTCCTCTGAGGGTCGGACCTACAAGTGCATCATATGTTTCATTTTTAAATGAGATTCATCACGTTATATGAAAAAAGCTCAAGTTTGCAACAATTATAGTTTTCTCATATCTATTGTCGTTTAACATGAGTTTGAGTTCTTTTCATCATTGTCTCAAACAAATCTGAGTTACAGAGTTGCACCGTGTATGTGTTCGTAATCTATTTTTTCACCGGTGAACTCTTCATGTCCCCATCTTAAATCGCTTGATCATAAATGTTCATGATTTGTAGCTACTCTGTAAATCCTATATATGTGATTCTCATCTTTGATAAACCCAATCTGCATCTCCACAAAACTCATTGATTCCTCTTTGCTTTAATCATTTTTTAGAAAATGTTTATCTCTCCCTCTCTAGTTCCTCAAACCGGCATCCCGGCGTTCTGGCGTTCCGGCGTCCGTCACTCAACCTTTGAGCCTCTCCGTCTTGGTCGTAGTATTCAGAGCATAGCCTCTGGCTTCCTCCGTTTCTGGGATTCCCTGAACTTCAAGAAAGACAAAGAGTTTGTGGGAATCACGATTTTCTTCCTTGATGAAAAGGTAAGTTAATTTTCGATCTATCACACTTATTTAACATAATTGTTTTAACTGATTTCCTGATTCTTTGTTGAATAATATTATTTGCAGATTCCGTGGTTCATGGGTTTACTCCCGTCGGACGTGCTAATCATTATATGCCATCTTTGAAAACATGTTCCATTGTGAAAGTCGATCGTTTTGAGGTTGCTAGGTGCTCAAACATGTACAAGATAACTGATCATTCATTTCTCATTTGTTTCATCTCACTAACCATTATTGAAAGTCATCACGGGTGCTCCTGAGATCAATCTCCAGTCAAGATTAGACTGTTCGACAATCTCCAAGTGATTGCGAACAGAAACCTAAACCTCTCAGGTATATTATCATATTGCATCTGGGTTTATATTATGTTTCGATATCATAATTGATATTCAAACTCGCATATGTGGTTGGAAAAATCTGTTCTGTCCGGGGCTCTGACCTCACCAAAGAAACAACTCGAGCAGTTATTCGTCTCCTCATTAATCCGTAAGAAACAATCAACACATAATTCCCTTTATATTACTGTCTATATTGTGCTAAAATCAATAATCAAAAATATTTCCTACCCAAGATTTGTGGTCGTCTATTTATCTCCCTTACTTATCAATTTAATTTTACACAAAAATCTTTATTTTACAGCTTAAAAGAAATCACAATAACTCAAACAATCAAAACACCAAAAACTAGAATCCCCAAAAAGACGAATCATTAATGATCACCTCTCTTTTTGTCTAATCTTACAAATAAACTTCAAAACAAATATACCAAACCAATCAACACAACTAAAATTCAACGACACATACATTGAACCAGCTAAACAAATACAAACTACAGAACCAACTATTTAACAATTTACAAACTTACTTTCGCAGATGCTTACGAAGAAGACAAAGACGACAACCAATATCAGTGAAATTACCTAAACACAAAAAGCAGAGTAAAATACAAAATCTGATAAATACAACTAACAATGATTTTTGTTTACATACTACCCATCAAATAAAAGAGAAACAAACACAACCACACCATAAGATACAAGAGACAATCCCAACATACACAAAGACGGCAACAACATCTCCACCTGCTCACTCCTCTTGTCTTATGAAAATAGCTTACATGCTCAATGTTCAATGCTATTGTATTCTTATGAGAAATACATATATTCGTTTAAAACACATTAAAGTCCAAATACTAATTGTCACTCATTTTATAGTTATTTTTACAAGTCTTCATGTATTTTTTTTAAAGGTCTAGTAAAAGCAACAAGTTCAAAAATTTTTAAAAAAACATATAACCAACATAATAAGAATAAAAAAATTATTACTTAATACACACAACTTACACAGCTAAATTGGAGAAAAAATATCCAGAAACAAACAGGTACTCTCAACAACCTTAATATAATTTATGTAATCTCAACATTACAAGTAACAAATTAAAAAGACAAACAAACAATAAGTCTCAATGACACAGCAAGCAGCACCACGAACTATATCAATCACATTACTAACACAATTTAGTCCTTCATGAGTGAAGAACAGTGCATATACAGTTCATCAACACAATTCTAGTCCTAAAACAATAAAATACTTGAAAAACAATGATCAACCCAAAACTCAAAATTCACAAATACAATAACCCTAATGAATATTAAGATGAAACAAGAACTCTGTCCACAACTCTGCGGCTGCGCGGAGGCGCGCTCCTAGTGACTTTAACTTTGGTAGAAATTCGTGGCGAGATTGGCTCAAAATCTACGCAACAAGAAAATTAAAATTAGTACATAAAGATATAGACGCAGGCCACATGGGAACCACTTATTCCTATGACGTTCCCTTTTGTTCCAACAGCTTTCTTTTAATCAACTAACCACCTTTGACCTTTTTAACTAACAATCCCGATGAAACTATTTTGCGAAAAACGAATGATGTTTATAATACTTAAAATGGGAAACTGATGATAAAATTTTAGTTTGATGGTTCGCGATTTTGGATGGGAACACTCGAAGTTAGTTTGTATAAGGGTCAAATGAAAAATGTCAAAAGGATAAATAACCACCAATCATATCCAATTAGTGTTCGAACGCCGTGAATTGTGGCAGCATAAATGATTATTGTTTAAAGGCGTGACTTGTTCTTGAAAAACAAAATTGTCATGCAAGGATTTTGAATTTTGAAGTAATCTTCGATGACTTTTCTTTCTTTCATGGATATGTTGCTGTCTACAATACTACGAAGACAGTTATTTGAAACCCAGTTGTTAATGTTATTAGTATATCACCATTAATTCTAATCTAAGTCTCCAGGATTTGTGTTCTTATCAAAAAAAATCATCTCCATAACAAATCCTTTATATGGCTGAAAAAAATATTTTCTTTATGTTTTAGCAAGAAAAATATGGTCGAAAGTATAACCATTGATGTACAAAATTGATTATACAACCTTTTCGATTTTGTTTCTCGTCAACAATATCTTATGATGAAAAAGGAAATTGTGTAATTAACATTACAAAAATAAAACAAGAGCACACAGTTTACATTGTTTAGATGACACTATAAGGACGAAAGTCTACCATAGCCGTCGTTCGCTGAAACATCATACACTAATAGCAATTCTTTACACAAGAAAACTTAAACTTGTACTTAGACTAAACTAAGCTGATGATGTCTTTACTGAACAGGGCGAGAAAATGATGTTTCCAATAGTGATGATGGACATCCGTGAATGTCTATGGCTTCAGCTTTCATTGAAGTTTAGGCATGTTGTAGACTTGCAGTGAAGAGATGCCTTTAATAAATTTTTTTTTTTCACTTTGGAGTCATGTTCCTTAGGTATATAGTCTCCTTAGGCTATGAACCAGAACAATGTAAATTAGTTCTTAACTCATGCTCCTTAACAATGTGGCGGGCCTTGTTTGATAGCAGATAGGACAAATGGTCATTGAACTTTAGGCATGTTGTAGACTTGCAGTAAAGAGATGCCTTTAATAAATTTTTTTTTTCACTTTGGAGTCATGTTCCTTAGGTATATAGTCTCCTTAGGCTATGAACCAGAACAATGTAAATTAGTTCTTAACTCATGCTCCTTAACAATGTGGCGGGCCTTGTTTGATAGCAGATAGGAGAAGTGGTCCCTAAATTTTTTATATAATTTATTTTGTAACACCAAAAATGTATACTCTCTATAAAATTTAGCAATATAAAAGTTGTGACAATGTAAAAATATTAGTTTAGAACCGGCACTAAATGTGGTTGGATTGTTTTGCATGAAATGATCATCCTATACCAATAACATGTTGACTTTGATTCTAATATGCATCGACAAAGCAATACAAGTTATTACCTTAAAAAAAAAGAGTTATTACCTCACGTTGCATGTATTTAACCTTTTGTAACGATCTTATTGGCGTGGATTGTAAGTTATAAATTGCATTATCCATCTAAGACAATCACTTTATGATATTCAAACATTTGTGGAAAAACATATGTTTCATAAATAATGTCATTTTAACATTTTTCCTTGTATTCGACATTTTTGACAAAATGTGACTAACACAAAAAAAATTAAACACTGTAATATGTAGTGTTGAACTTTTATACTCTACTCGCTTTAAAGCTGTAAGCCAAAGTAATGTAATTTCTAACTCTTAGTGTTGTTGGCAACAACAAAACAATCAATAAAATATTTCTCATTGTTACCGTTCTCTGTAGGTCTACACATATATTCAGAACTGAAATAAATATCAGAATGACGAATTAAAAACTAAATGAGTATCCAATATTTTAAAATATATATTAATTCTTAAAAATATAATTACAGTTATCTTTTATATAACCAAATATTCTAAAAATAATATTTTTAAACTGATTTATCCAAATATTTATATTTGAAATATTTAAAATTATCTAAAGTATTTGATGTTTTTATCCGAACAATTTGAGTTATCCAATGTTCTGATCCATCTTATCCGACATTATTCGAAAAACCAAAATTGACATGGAAGCGAATTGGACCCAAATTTTTTTTAAAAATGGTAGCCGGTTTTCTAATTTGCTATTCGAACCGAATTCAAAACTAAAATAACTAAACCATAATCAAACCAAATCTTGTAAATACATGAATGGTTCTAAATATCTAAACAAATATTAAAAACTAAAATACTTTATCCGAAGCGAACTGAGTACCAAATGCATTGTTTAACAACAATACAATCATTAGCGATAGTTGTTGTGACTCATCAGTATCACTTATATGAGCTTTAGGCCCAGTCTATTCTAATTCACAATAGATTTTGGGCTCAGAAAACAGCCCAAAAAGCTCTGAGCGAGCAAATTTATTTGAACCTTTTGTTTTTGTCTTTTGTAATATGATTAATCGCTTACAAGATAAGGAAAAAAGAGAGAAATTAAGAAACAGATAACCGCTGATAAACATGAGGACGGAGGAGAAAGAAGAAGGAGAAGGAGAAGAACAACAATGGCCATCATCAAGATCAGCTCACGAGGTTTTACTAATAGTTCTTCCATATCTCCACTCACTCTTCGAGCTTCTCTCCATGACCGGCGTTTCACGGTCCTTAAGAGACGCGATCAGAGACGAAACAGCTTTATGGACAAAGATCGTTGTTGAACCACCCCTGAGTTCTCGTCTAACCGATGATATTCTATGGGAGATCACTTCCAAATCCTCCGGAAAATTAAACACTCTGATCCTCCGACAGTGTCTTAGGATCACCGACAAGGGGCTCAGACGCGTGGTTGACGCAAATCCCCTCATCAGAAAGGTAATTTGATTGAATCAATTAGTTCCCGACAAAGAGTTTTACTTTTGCTGTTTTGTCTGAAGAAATGATCTGTCTGTGTGTCTGAATGAACTCTGTTTTCAAAGATAATTGTGCCCGGATGCACTGAACTGACTCCAGAAGGAATCATTGGATGTGTTGAAAGCTTGGCAAACGTGGAGACACTTCACATCAACGGCGTACACCGCTTCACTAAAGACCATCTCTCAGCACTCTCCACTTACCTTCCTCACGAGGGAGCCATAGATGTCGAGGTTTGTCCCAAATGCAACCAAGTCATGATGATTCCGTCCTGCTCAAGAGCGTCTTGTGTAAGTAAACTGAATATTTGTATAAGATTAGATATAATTGGAGTTTAACATTGTGTGTTTCTTGGTTTGAAGAACCGTGGGAGAAGGCAAGAACGAAAGTGCAGGGGATGCTGGTTCTGCGTCTCTAGATGCATGGAGTGTTCATTGTGCCTCGGATCAGACACTGATATTCAAGAGGCAGCCTGCGGTGGCGACAGTCTGTGTCTCGAATGCTGGCTCGTGCTTCCAAAGTGCAGGTTCTGCAATAAACCCTATTGCACAAGTCACAGCAGTCTGCGACATGATATTGCAACCAATGATCCTTCGGCTCAGCCCATGTTTGAATGCGAAGCTTGTCACTACAGGGCAGGTACAAACCCATATGACGCTTTCGACTATCAAATCTAGAAAAAAGACTTGTTTTTAAAGCCATGCTTGTTACTACATACAATCTTTGTTCATGTTTTGTATGAAAACATTGGAGTATGAAATATTATGAGGCATTCATTGGGTAGAAAAAAAAAAAAAGAATCAAGCTTTCAACACAGAGATTAGTTACAACCCATCCATGATCCCGTAGCCGAACCTACAGGCTACCCTTAAGCGAACTCCTCTTAAAGGAGAATGATGAACAAAACTGGGTAGACAAAACTAGACATGGAGAGAGAACAGAACCAATGAGCTCTTTTGTCTCAAGCGTTGCAAGAAAGAAGTTAAAATTAACAAACAAGAACTAGGAGGAGTTGTTCTTCTTCTCCGAGTTTTCTACAAGAATACTAAGGCAATAAGCAGTAAAAGCGAGAGGAATGTTAAGTTAACAAAAGAAGCTTGAGGGTGTAGGAAGCAGCCAGAGGTTGTGGAGTTCGCTGAAGGAGCCAACGCAGTTGTGTTGTGTCCAACTGTCCGATTGCTTTTAGCACTACAAAACGTTCATAAAAAACTGGTGAGGCTCCAATACTAATCTATTTGTTAAGAAGAAGAAGAAAGAAAGTTAGTTACCTTCCAGGGAACACACACGTTCCTCTACCTGCATAGAGAGAATCAATACAATGTTTCAGAAACATTTAATCTATTTTGCAAAGAGGTGAGAGAGGTTTTGACATTACTTGGATCAGTAGTCGTAACCGTAGCAACTCCTTTAAAGTCACAACTACCCGAAGCCTTCCCCATCTTCTGGTAATAAGCATTAAACGCGTAACTAGAATGCGCAACCACATCGTCAGGCTCATAACACGCCTCGCCCTGCATCAAGTCCGAACAATCAACCTTCCCAGGCCCACAAGCCCAGTCCAGAGCCGCCTGAAGCATCTTCTTATCAACCTTCTCCTTGGCTACACAAAACGTCTGGTTCGTAGTATCATTCGCCAGAATGGCCCCCGCACCAGCCAAACGCAGCGTGTAAACCGGCGTCCCGTTCGTGTGAAACAGCCCCCAGTTCTTCTCAGACAATGGTCCGGGCCTCGTGTCCTCGTTGTAAAGCTCGTAGATGTAGGTAGCTACCGCGGTCCCGGGGTGTTTCGGCGTCCCGGTCTTGTTGATCACGTGCTGGATCAAGTTGCTATTGTAAGTGTTCGCATTCTCTACCGTCGCGTCGTGCTCCTGACCGTCTCCTTTCGACGGCCAGCCAGACTCAGTAACCACTATGGGGATGTTGGTGAAGTTGAGGTAAGACATAGCGAAGTAAGCCGCGTCTACAATAGCATCAAACACGTTTGTGTAGTGTAGTAACGTGTTGGCGTCTACAGCTTCTTTATTGGCTTGGAGAGGCTGGAACAGCGCGTAGTCTAACGGTATAACGCCGTTAGACAGCACGTAGTCGAAGTAAGGATAGACGTTAAGCATCAGTGGGGACCCTGTGGACTGGAGGAACTCGAGGAGAGGGACGATCACCGGATCCCAAGTCTTGTTGAAGAAGGCCTGAGAAGGAGGGAAAGAATCAAGAATAATGGTCGAAGCGTGCGGAGTTGAGACTTTGATCTGACGGTCGAGATTGGCCGTTACGAGAGCGGCTTGGATGTACTTGAGGGCGGAGACGAGGACGGGAGCTGCGTTGGGTAAGGAGGTTAGGACTTCTGATCCGACGGCTATTGCTGTGATGTTGGTCGCGGGGTAGTAAGCGGCGACGTTTCTAGTGACCCAGTTGGCTGCGGTTGCGTTTGACTGGCTGATGCCGAGGAGCTGGTCGTTAGGGACCGAGATGATGAGTTGGATGCCTGTGTGGGCGAAGGCAAGGAGCATTGAGCGGTCTGCGTCGTAGAGACGGACGTGGTTGATGTTCTGTGATTTGAGGAGTGTTACTACTTGTGTTGGACTTGGCATGTCTGTGACTTCTGTTCCGATGTTAACACCGATTAAAGAATCTGAAAATAGATATTTTAAAAACGAAAATATTAGCATATAGTATTTGTGAATTCATGTATCAGTACAATTCGAATGAAAATCAGCCAATTGGTCGGTCCATTTCTCAATAAAACGTTTAGAAAATCAAATGCTCAACGCAAAAAAGTCATAAAGTTTCCAAGAATGTGCAAACGCTACAGACGATAATGCCCTTGGAAGTAAGACTATAGTTCAACAGGCTCCGAGGGCAGTTTGGTCAAGTTGTAATTTCTCAGAAGAGAGTACTGGAAGCATATGAGCTGGGATGCAATATCTTGAGATTCTCATTCTCATTAAAAAGATGGAAGCTTGTCAAAGTTAAAGAACTAAGAATATTAAGTAAATCTTTTTTCTTTCTCTTTGCAAGTTAAAGATGAAATGAAAAAAAATGCCCAGAATCTAGAATCGACCATATAAAAAGAAATTCCCTGAAAATATCAGATTTTTCTATGTATTATTAACCAAGACTTGCATTAAGTAAGCACAACGAAGAACACATTTGCTAATTAGTAAAGCATATTAAAAAAGACAGTGTATTACAGAGAGATCTCTTCTCCAGCGAAAGAACACACGAAGAAACAGACAAAACATAAAGATTCCATATTTTTCACTAAACAATTAGGTTTTAGCTGATTTGAAGATTCATGTGAAATAAGTTTCAGAAATATTTACCTTGGGAGAGAGCAGAGCTTGCAAATAGGAAAAGGAAAAGGAGAAGAAGGGCAGCCATTGATGGAGCTTACAAATCTTGGAGATGCTTTGATTTGCTTCTGAAGCATAAAGACAAGACAAGTCTCGAGGTTCTCTCAAGTAGTAGCCCACGAGAACAAAATCCAACCAAGACAAACAAATATATATAAAAAATAGATATTAAGAAAAAGTGAGAGAAAGAACAAGTTCGCTTCAAAAGATTTATATATAACTGAAGCCTAAAGGCTAAAGCTGGGTTTCTGAAAAAGATGCATCGTACCACAAAATAATTAATTATTTTTGGTGGAGAGAAATGCTTTTGTTAATTTATTTTCGTCTAAAATATCTTTTGTAAATCATCTTTTGAATAAATGTTGTTCTAGGTCGACAAAAATAGAATAAGTGTTATAGGATTCTTTTTTCCTTATGATAAAAGAATAAATTGTATTGTATTTATTGGCAGTGTTTTAATTATTCATGGCTTCTGCTGTAGTGACAGTAAATCACAGTTGATTCGGTTCAACGGTCATCTATGCAATTTTTTTTTTATTTCGAATCATTGGTTCTTTTAATTTTGTACTCTACAAGTAATGTTTCTGTTTATTTTTTTCATACAAATAATTTGTTTCCTTTTTAATATATGACAGATTCCTAAATCTTTTACAGGCTGGATTTTTTTTTTTGTTGCTCATTTTCTTTTTTGTTACTTTCTTCTTGCCATTTCGGGTCTTTATAAGGTTCGTATTTCTAGATTTCAACTTGAATACATCGTCAAGAAAAAAAAAATGCATCAGCCCAGCCCGGCAGAGTTTTTTTCGGAGTTGTCCTTTACAAATTTGAAACCACCGTATGCCGATTGCAGAGATAGTCGGACCTCTCTATATTAAGGGTGGTCACTGGTTTGCAAAAGTAGAAAACCATTCTTGTAACTTGTAACATAGCTGAAGCTCAGCGAGTATTTGTTTTCTTATATTATTAATTAGATTTATCATTTAGCCATTTGAGAAAACATACAATTGATAAATGTACAGTGTATGATACATTGATAAATGGAATATTAACTAATAACTAAGATTGATGACAAAAAAAAAAACTAATAATTAAGATTGTGATTGTGATTTTCCCTTTGGGATCATAATGGGCCTGAAGATAAAGTCTGGGTAGGCCCAATGTTCTTGGTTACGATAAATTTTAACTCTCCGGGTCGGGTCATAAGATCCGAACTTATATGTATTGAGTGAGAAAAATCCACTCCCTCTGTTCATCTAAAACCCTAAAACTTATTCAATCAGCTTTCGCCATTAAACCGGAGGTCGAAGTCGTTGAGGAGCCAAGACACTCTGTGGATCTTTCAAGATGGGCAAACCGAGCAAAGGGTTTGACTTTTCGTCTCTTCATCATCTGTGCTCAGATTGTTTGGTTCCTGGATTTGATTTACTAATGCCAAGTTTCTGACTTTCAGATCGGAAACAGGTTCTAAATCTGACAAGAAGTTCGAGAAGAAGCTTCAGTTTTACACAAGTAAAGCCTTTATTGCGATGTCTGTTTATGTCTTGTAAGATAAAACTATCTAAAGACTTTTGTTTGTTAACGCAGAGGTTAAAGACACACTTGCTTCCTTGTCTGTTCAAAAGGAGATTGGTAAGGTAAACAACACATGAACAAAACCCTTTTCTATAATCTTGTCTGCAAAAATCTTCTTTGTTTATCCTATTGCAGAAGGTAGCAAACTCTGTTAGATCGTTAACTTGCTATACTGCAATCAGCGTCTGAATGATTAGTCCTTGGTTTTGTTACGCAATCTTGAGTCTGAATGTTTATTTCTTGGTGTTGTTGCACAACGGTGAGTCTAAATGTTTAGACTCTTAAGAATGTTGCTATATTATTACAACATGTGTCAGAATGTTAGTTCTTGGTGTTGTTACGGCAATCTGAGTCTTAAGTGTTTAGATCGTTAAGAATGTTGCTGTACTGTAGTCTGAGTGTGAAGTTTGAAAGTTTTGAACCTTTTTTTTATATGTATTGATCAGAAGAAGAAAAATCGTAGTCGTCAAAAGAAACTAAAGGCGTATGATCTCTCCACCCTCTCGGAGTTTCTTCCTGAGGTTAATGCTTCGCAGAAGTCAGCTCAGCCTGCACCTGACTTGAAGATGAACTGCAAAAGGCGACAAGAGCTCGTGTATGTCTCTACATTTTCATCTATGGTTTAACTTTCCTTTGTTGTGATTTGTATCTGAAAGGGGTTGTGTATATATTGTCTGTGTAGATTGACGGAAGGGGAAAGGTTGAATAAGGTTCTAGACCATCCAGCTTTTCAAGCCGATCCAATGGGTTCGATATTTCAGCACCTGCAGAGTGAACAGCCACCGGTGGAAGAGAAACCGAAGAAGAAGACTAACACAAACGGAAGCAAGAAAAGAAAAAATAGGAAGAAGGGAAAAGCTGAATCAATGGATTTCTGATTTTGTTTTGAGTTATAAACACAAGTTAAAATGTTTTGTATTGTTCTAGTACAAGATGCAAGATTTTGGATATAATGTGCTCTAACAAATACATGATAGTCTAAATCTTTGAGGAACTCAAATTATCACTAGAGTGGTTTGCGGATCGCCAGGAGTTCATTTAAGAGACCAGTGAGGACGAGAGTCAGTTTCAATCGGATTAAACTTGATTAGCGCTGATAGAACAAGCTCTTCATCCTCTAGGGTTTTCGGTTTCTGAGCCAGGGCTTGCGTATGCTGACTGACTCACAGGAGCTCGAACTGTAAACTTGGTTCTTTCAAAGCAGAGCCCACAAACTAATTTACTGAAAACAAATTTATGGGTGCTATTTTAACTAACGAGTTTAGCCCAAAGGAAACTGGGTATAGATATGATAAAAGCCAAAGTTTTATTCAGAATTCATCCACTTTTTAACACTGAAAAATAATTTTATTCCAAATATTAAGTTCTACTAAACCATTTACAGAAAAAAATATTACCGGATACAATATAGTATCAAAATTGATATACAGTAGACTTGTAAATATTGTCTTTTGCAATTGCAATATACAAAAAAATGCAGAATAAACCTTTGTTGTAAAAACAAACAATCTAACAAATATTGTTATTATTCTATAAACTAATGCCTATGTCAAAAAAAAAACTAATGGCTAAGATGTTGGTTGGTGACTCATCAACCCTTTTGGATTTTTTTCATAATAATTTTGGAAAATTACAATTTTTCCTGAAATATATAATATATTGGAGTAATTTATTCCCACTTTCTTTCTTGCGATCAATCATATCATGACACGTATCACCCACGTGCATAATTCAGTAATTCTCAATCACAGAAATCATCATGAAATCAAATGTCTCTATTGCAAATTCAAAGAGATGAAAATAAAAAATAAACAGAGGGAAACACAATTGTACAGGTCTTGCTTGCACTCTTTGTTTATCTTCCTAATCCTTCATCATCCCTTAAGTAAATCTTGCAGAAACGTTATAAACACAACACACAAGACTTCTTAAATCACATGATGTTTTTTTCATTGCTTCAAATTAAACCTAAAAGATCTACCCATCTTTTTTGTTTCTGCTCTGCATCTGCTCTTCAAATCATTCTCTCAATTCTAATTGGAGACCACATCTATTTATATCTACAGAGATCCACTAGTCCATAAACTCCCATCACAATCAGCAGAAATTTTTTTAGCAAATCATCAGCACATTGTTTCGATAGAGATTGAAATTGTCTTATTTTCCTTTGGTTGATTTATTGGTGATGAGAGTCTCTCAACCAAAACATCTAATGCTTCTTTCATCCACCAATCTCTACAAGCTTCTCTAGCGTCAACTTCATTCATCTGAATTTTTTTTTAAAAGGAATTAGTATAAAGATTCATCTATATGATTTAAAACATATAATGAAAAACCAAACAAAAAAAGGCTTTAGCTACTTACCCAGATTCTTTGCCTAGCATGTTGTTCAGGCCAAAGATCAAGTTGTTCTGTAACAAGCATAGGGAACATTAGTCCTTCATAGTAGGTTCCTCTGCTTTTGCTCAAAAAATCCCATTTTCCTAATTGATGCTGCCAAAATCAAAACACAAGAAAACAACAAAAAATTAATAAAAAGAAACAAAACAAGAATATCAAATAAAACAGAAGAAAAAGAAGATTCATTTTAAAGTACCCCAATATTGCCAAGAACTCCAGCTTCTTCAAGAGATTCTCTTGCGGCAGCTTCTTCTACAGATTCATCAAGCTCCCAACCACCCTGATTTTTGAAAATTAATTACAGTAAAAAAACAATTAATACCCCCAAAATGTTTATCAAAGCTTGGGAACGTATAAAAATCTAGGCTGAAAATACAAGATGATGATGATACCTTTGGGAACATCATGGCATGACCTTTCTGAGAAGAAATAACAAGAATTTCTAATTCATCACTAAATTTTCCATCGCTTGATAGCTTGAATCTGTACGGAATACATCTGCAGAAATTTTCCATACTCAGAAAATCAGAAAATACAAAAGTACTAAAGTAGCATTGACTTTTTTCCCCGCGGTAAAAATATGTGAAGCTGAGATGTATAGATGAACATACCCGACGACTTGACGACGACCTTTGTTGTATCTCTGAAACTGACGACCAGTGCGAGAAACCAAACACACCATTTTCTCAACACCCATTTAGCTTCACAAAGGATCTTGAAGAGCCCTAGTTTTCAAGATAGAGAAGGAGGAGAAAGAAAGGGAGTATGATATTTTATATAAGAGAAAACGTTTCAACCGTGTCGTTTGAAACAACTATAACGGATCAGAATCTGTCGAAACAAAGAAGTGTCCCAAGAATCTATGGTTGGTTTATAGATCAGAAGTTTTAGTTATGTTCTTTAAGAGTTTATGATTCTATTTGGTTGCGCATGAAAAGATTTGAGAGAGACAGAGAAAAAGAAGGAGATGACAAAACGTTGTATCAACCTCCAATGGCTTCTCTCCTTTATATAAAAAACGGCCGCTCTCTTTTTTTCTTTCGGTTATTTTTTTCTTAAACATTTATTTATTTTTATTTTGAATTTTGGTCACTATCTGAAAATAGCTAATTAAGTTATTATTATTTTTTTGGAAAACATGTTGATTTAAAGTGCCATACACATATCTAAAAGTCTAAATTTATCTCATTTCAAAAATATAAATCAGATTTATCCAACTAATGGTGGTAGTCCAGTAGCGCTTGAGGCAATAAATCCAATACGGTGAACCCTTGTTTAAATCCCGCTGACCACACGGATATGAGTTATTGCTTTCGGTTCATTTGAATGTCTAGGAAATGGTCTATCCGTGGACTGTACCTCCACCCAGAAGTTATACTGTGTCTTCAATAAACCCGGATTTAACCATTTTTATTTTCAGAAAAAAAAATCAGATTTATCCCTCTCCATTTTATCCCTTTTTAGTTAGTTTATATTAATATTTTCGACGTACGTATCAGGCTTACAAATATATTAAATAGCCCATCTTTTAGTGTTAATTTAAGAGAATTCGGCCAAAAAAAACCTCAACTTTGCACGAATTTCCAAAAGAAACATAAACTTTTGGGCTTACAAAAAAAACACCAAACTTTCATTGACTTTAGAAGTAATTAACAATGTTTTCGCTGACTTGCCAATTTAGCACGCCGTCAACAAATTTAACAGAAATATTTGACGTCGTTTATTGTTGGCGTTAAGACCCATGGATTCGAACCCAGGTTGGTTGGTTGAATGGCAAAGTATTTTACCACTGGGCTACTGGCACTTTCAATCTATTTACTAACATGTTTACTTTTATTTGGTACATATTAAATATAAAAAAATTTCTAAAAACTTAATAAAATCTTTTAGAAATTAAAATTAAAAATAAAATTTTATTTTTCTTTTTAAAAAAATAAAAACTTAAAATTAAAAAAAAATAAAGAAATATTTTATAAAATTAATTTTGAAATTAAAATATAAATTTTGTATAAAATTAATTTTGACATTTAAATAGAAAATAAAATTTTATTTTTTCTTTTCAATTCGTGAAAAGTTAGTGTTTTTTTGAAAAGAAAAAATAAAATTTTGTTTTCTATTTTAATTTCAAAATTAATTTTATAAAAAATTTCTATTTTAATTTCAAAATTAATTTTATAGAAAATTTCTTTATTTTTTTAATTTTTTGGAATTTTAAACATCTTTTTAAATTTTTAGAAAATTTTGGAAGAGTTTTTATTTTTTAAAAAGAAAAATAAAATTTTATTTTTAATTTTAATTTCTAAATTAATTTTATAAAAATCTTCTTTATTTTTTTAATTTTTTTGGAATTTTAAAGATCTTATTAAGTTTTTAGAGAATTTTTTATATTTAATATGTACCAAATAAAAGTAAACATGTTTGAAAACGACGTCGTTTCACTAAACGCCAACAATAAACGACGTCAAATATTTCTGTTAAATTTGTTGACGGCATGCTAAATTGGCAAGTCAGCGAAAACATTGTTAATTAACTCTAAAGTCAATGAAAGTTTGATGTTTTTTTGGTCAGCCCAAAAGTTCATGTTTCTTTTGGTAATTCGTGCAAAGTTGAGGTTTTTTTTTGGCCGAATTCTCGTTAATTTAACTATCCCGTATTAAAACATCTTTTACATCATTATTCACTAAAATTTAATAATATTTTTTTTGCTGTCCATAGTCTGTTGTCACTTTTGAACGTTTTGAATTCACAATTTGGGTAAAAAAAGGGCTAATAAAGCTTACCAACAATTATTCCAATAATGATGATGCTTTATTTTCTTTCGTCTATATTACAATTTTGATTTTATATATGAAAATATTCGAGAAATTTGTATTTTTGGTTACGTGTAGGCCCAAATGACAAGTGTGTGGGATATGCATTAGGACAAACCAACCAAATTTTGAATTGTAATTAAAATGAATTCGTATTGCAAGTGTCGATTTTTTTTAGTTTTTCATTTAACTTGACGATATTTTTGCGTACATCAGTTACACTAACAATGTATGATACGTACTCTATAAAATAATGCCTCGGATTGAAATAGTTAATATACAGTATATAATATAAAGATGTAGCTGATATATTTATATTTGAGGTAACAACTTAATTATGCTTAAAGAATGCCTAAACTTGTAAATATTGGTGGGACAACAAAATTAAGAAGTAAGAGAATCAATATAATTAAGGCATATCCAATAATTCAACGTAATTAATAATTGGACGTTGTCCCTGTCAAAGTGTTTAAGGGGATTTCTCTGTCGTTTCCCGGTCTAGGCTTGTAGGTTAAGTTGGTTAATAACGAGAGACAATAGGTTAATAATTAATCACGTTAATTTAATTAAAAAGGCTGTAAAATTAACTTTTAAAAACGTAGTAAAACAACAAAAAGTCTTTATCCTTACGCGGCACGTTTATGTTGACTCTGGAAGAGACATGGTCACGTGCGTCGACGCCTCCTATGATCCTATGATTCCTATCATTTACTTAAGCTCGACCAAAGTGCGTGTCTGAATCGCGGTTAGTGACGACTCTGCGTTTGATGTATGTTTGGTGTATCTGCATCTTTTTCTTACAGGACTGATGTAGTAGTTACATATTAGAAGTAATTCGATTGTATTATTCAATATAAAACTGCTCATGTCGTCATGTATAAGGCGTGGTTTGGACCAGTTTTTAACACGATGTAACCCCTTTGGAAATGCTTATTTTATCCTTATTAGAGCACCCGAAATGGGAGTCCTTAAGTGGACGTCCTTAGGAAAAAAATAATTAAATAATCAGTAGATCCCACTAAAAGCTAAAGATTCAATCTTTAAAATTCTTAAATAAAGATTCTTTCTTAATGAATCATTGCACTATTTGCGGGTCCTCACGACATGTGGCGATCCGCGATTGGTTGATATTATTTTTTTATCTGAAAAAGAAAAAAAAATAATACTTAAAAAATCAAAATACACTTTTTTCTAAGGATTCTTCTTTGGATAACACCATTGCGGGTGCTCTTGTATACCATCCTCATGGTTAGATTATGATTATTTAAAATTTGTTTGATTGCGATATAGTCCCATGCATGGAAAAGACAACAAGGAACAAATATGATTACCGATTTAGGGCCTTGAAAAAATATATATGTACGTAACTTTATGTAAAGATTGTTTTCAGATTGGTGTAGTTAATTAAGTACTTAATTTAAAATAAGATATATGTGTCAATATAATAATATGATTCAGATTGATAAACAATATATAGATATATATTATTATCTTCTAGCTATTAGGTTGATCATTTTCTAAATCATATTATATACGTTCTCAGATTGTAGACAAATAGGAAAAGAAGTGATCTCGAGGGTTGAGTAGGTAGTAACATAGAGATATAAGCTAAGTGTACCAGAAAGGTTCAATGAATTTCGATGAATGCTGAATAAAATTATTAATATTGTTAGGTAGAGTTATCAAATGTGAATACTTCCTGCAAATGTGTGGTACGTGGATCTGAATCTATTCTTCAAATGCTACAACCATTAGCTTCTACATTTTGGCCACCGTTTTAGAATAGTTTTCCTTTATAAGCCCAAAATGTATTTTCTTTCACCAGCACACATGATTAATGTTTTTAGTCTACACAACGCATCATAGTTTTTGTGTTCTGATAGAAAAAAAAAACTTTTACTTAATAAAGTTCAGCTAGTGTCAATTAAAAGTTTCATGTATTTGTCAATTTTAAACAGCTAAAGTTATTTTCATTCTTTATATATAAATACCTATGAAAAATAACTATTTCGTATTCAGAAAACAGCTAAAGTTATTTTCATTCTTCCCTATATCATTAGATGGTCTATGGTGTCGTCTAATTTCGTATCGTAGCACACTACGAAAGGGAAGTTTAAACTTTGTAGATATCCACTTGGTGATATATATAACTAAAAGTGTCTTGCTATTGCGAAATTCGAATGCAAATCCAAAACCCACGCCGATTTTTTGGGTTATTTTTCTGATTAAAAATTTGTTATCCACAAAACATGAAACGTGATAAAAATTCAAAGCTACTTCTCGTATAGATTATGAATGATAAAACAAAAACAAATAAATGGAATAAATGATGGAAAATAGTTGGTCTGAAAGAGAGATCGCCGCACAATATACTTCTCTCAGCCAGAAACACACTCGCTTAGAGATTAAACATGGACGTGAGCTAGAGAGCCTTGAAAATCATTAACCAATTTTCACGTCTTCCTTTTGTTCTTCTACGGATTGTCAGATTCCATGCGAACTTTTTTTAAAGACATGAGTGTGTTTATTTGAATAGCGAGATATAACTGAATTATTATTTCTATCTTAAATTGTGGATATAAGAATAATTTCCGAAAAATCAGGAAATAGACACGACCACGAGGGTATCATGGGATTATAGATCGTCAATAAATGATTAGTTGACACTATAATATCTTTCGAATTATTAGGTTTTCAATATATTTAGGTTCCAGTTTCATTCAACAGGCTCTAATACTTTATTATAATATACTGTGTTTACATTTTGGAGTTGTTTTGATATATTATAATTCTTTTAGTTTTTGTTTTTCAAACACATATTAACAAAACCATTGATATTATATTGTTAATTTCTAAATTCAACAGTATACTAATAGATGTGTATTTTAAAATCATCATAAAATTTACATAGAAGTTAGTTCATAAAACTGCTAACCATTTAAAGGAGTAAAATTTAATTCAAACATCAATGTCTAAGAAATGAGCAAAATTTGACATTTTTGTTTCCCTCTTATATGAGAGTAATTAATATATATATATCGGGATGAATGTTGTGCATTGGTGTCTTGAATCGGCAATATACATAGTGGTTTCTTCTTCTTCTGAATATCTAAGAATTTCTGAATCCGAAAGCTTGCACATATTTTAAAAGTGAAATTTAAATTATAATAAATTAATTTTTTAGAAGAGCTGACATTTCCCAACGAGAATCGAACTTGGAAGTCCTACATAGTGAATGTTGTTGTATGATATGAATATATAACATGACCAATAACATCTCCAATTTCATTTTATTTTCACTCTAAAATAGAGTTTAGGGTAAAAATGATCTAATCCAACTATATTATCTACTATGTAGTAAAGTAAAAAATAGGTTTACTCTAAAAATAAAATATTTTATATATTTTTTGTTATCACTCTATTTTTTACTCTAGAATATTATTATCATTGGAGTAGAATCCATTGACTCTATTATAAAGTTATTCTATTTTGTAAAAAAAAAAATTGTGTGAACTATTAGAAATGGTCTAAAAAATTTTAGTTTCTTTTTCTTCTAGAAATATTATTGTTATATAGAAAATAGACGATTAGGATAAGAGACTTTAATTTGCCCACAAAAGTTTTCTTCTAGATCGAGTTCACATTATAAAATTTGGGATTTTTTCCATCTAGAAATATAAAATTATAAAGGGTCGAGAAGAAGATAACTAGAAAAGCGACTCTCTATAATTTAATTTGAATTTTTGTCGTCTCATAAACATCGATTATAGTTTTTAAAGTAGACTGAAAAATGAATATTTCTTAAGTTTGTGAGAAATATAATATTTAAATTACAAAACCTAAACCTAACCTCTATGATATTATATTTATGTAAGTACTACTATGAATAAAAGAAAATTTAACAATGACGTTGAATGATGTCCATTTTAAATTGTTAACTATACGTATTGCATAGCAAAGCGTGGAAAATTAGTTGCATGGGTTTAAATTAATTTTAAATTAACCTTCTTTCGGTTGGTCTTGGTGGAGATCTTGAATCAATCTTTACTGAATTTACTTTCTTGATTACCGCATCTCCTATGTTGACCTCTATATTTTCTTCTAAAACAGAGATTTCTATTATAGAGATGAAAATGCTCTAATATATGTCTTTATAATAGAGTTCTTTTATTTTTGAGGAAAATATAGAAAAAATTTACTTTTTTCCTCTATATTTAGAGGTAAAAATATCATATTTCTATATTTTTTTTATAAATAGAAAAATTCTATTATAAAAGTATACATTAGAGCATTTTCACCTCTATAACAGAGTTTTTGTATTTTAGGGAAAAATATATAAATAGAATCATGGATGGGTTAGAGATGATCTAAGAAACAGTTATAGAATTACGAGACTAGTTTGAATTTTGATTGGTGATAATTAATTTCACTAGAACCTATAAATAGTCTAAAATTTTAGAATCTTTTTTAGAAATATTAGAAAAGAAGAAGATGTCGGCATCAAAGGAAGACCGGAGCAACTCGTGAGGGTAGAAATGGTCGGACAGCCACATGCTCTCTTCCCCTCTCTAATAAAGTACCTTATTATGAGCCCAGCCAACCTCTCTAGCCAAGTCTTGTTTATTGTTTTTTTGTTGTTGTTTTCATTTATGACAAATTGACAAGTCGTGATTTTTTTTGTCTTTTTAATAGTTTTAAATAGGTTAACATATTTTTTATAAACGAAAGATCAAAACATTTTTATATATTTTGTTGATAACTTTAAGAATTGTGTCCAATGATAATTTTCTGAATATGTGAACATACATATTTTACTACAACACACATATCATTACTAACTATGATTAAACTCAACAAAAATATTAATACTGTTAAAATCAATGTTTTGAAACCTGACTCGGACACTGAATCGGATAACTTACCGGGTCATCGGATTACTCGGTCGACCGCAGACGAACTACAGGTCAATAAATTAATTAAATTTATTAAAATAATAACATATTAGCTATTAAAAATATAATACATATTTTATGTTTTAAGAATATTTAGAAAACACTTAACTTTTATTATTTTTATTTTCACTTAACATAAAAAATATCAAAATATAATTCAGACTATTTAACAATTTTTATAACAAGTTAGACGTTATGACATTTAATAAAAAAAATATCAAGACTTGAAATACATAAGTATTTCAATGTGAAATGTGAACAGTAAAATTAAATAAAAAAATTAAATATTAAACTGTAATAATAGATTATCGATAACAAAAATACACTAATACCGACCAAATCACAACAACTAATTTTGGTTCTCTTTATCATCCTATAATTCATTTTTTCAAATGGCAGATCTTCATCAAAATCTTAAAAAATCACAAATAAATCACAAATTAAATAATGTAAGTGAAATTCACAAAAAAATAATCAAAAAAGAAGAAGGAGATACATAGTCGACATTCGGCTGCAGAAAAGAATATTAGTAAAATCTGAAAATCTCACTTTTAATTTGAATAAAAAACATAATTTAATAACATAATTTAGAAATCTAAAAAATAAATAAAAATTATTTACTAGTTTAACCAATGGTTCAACCGGTTCCCGGGTTCCGAATTTTAGTGGTTTTTTGCAGGTTTTACTGGGTTTAAAAAATAGGCTTTTCATAAAACCCAATCAAGATTATATTCGGGTCACCGAATTTACCGGTTCAACCGCGGGTCACCGAGTTTACCGGTTCAACTGCGGGTCCGAGTCGGATTTCAAAACATTGGTCAGAAGTAGCACTAAAAACTAAAAAGTAAAGGTTGTTATTATATTTTTTTTTTGATAAACCCTATCGGCTGATCCGATCGGCTCCGGGAGGAACGCACTTAGTGCTACAGAGTGTACTAGCCCGAAAGCGTACCACACTGCCTGACCCGAGTTTGGAATACCTTCCGACTAATGCTAGGGGATGGACCAATCATCTGTTATGGTTCACCATGTAAACCACTTGGGCCGAAGCCCAAGTCCAAACTGGCCAAATAGTGATAATTTAGTTTACAGAAGGAATGAATCGAATCCATGACTGATGTGAGTACACACCAAGCTCCAAGAGATTGCCACTAGGCTACCACCGCATGGTTAAAGTTGTTATTTTTTTTAGAAGTACACCTAAACTAATGATATTAATGTCAGCTAAAATGATGCCAAACTAAGTTTAAACCAAAGCTCAGTGTTTAGTTTCTTCAATTCTTGGTGTTATATGATAAAGTTTTTAAGTATATGTCGTTAACTAGAGAAGTATAATATAAAATGGTCGCCAAAAGTAGTTGGCTTTTGTAATGTCTCAACAGTACATTGGTTTTATAACAGTACATTTATTTGGACATTTTAATTACACCTTAAGGTTTTTCCCGTCTAATTATGAACATGTTTATTTTAAATGTATGGTAATCTTCCAACATTTATAATGATTACACGATAATGAAAATACTTTAATTTATAGAAGTATTAAAGTGAGATACTTCAATTAGTGCCACCATGTGACCTGATGGGCTCCACGTAGACAGGTGTGGGGGCAATCTTGTTGGATCAACCAAACCAAACATTTATAAATTATATTGGCATCTATATTATTAAAACAGAAACATTGCGTTGGACCTAACATTTATTTTATAAATTTTTAAATTAAATACATCTTCCTACTTTATAGTTAAATCTACGTTAAATCACTAATAGACTTTTTTTTATACTACTATCAATGTTTCCAAACAATATAGTCATTTCTTTATACTACTATCCATTTTCCCAAACAACACTATAATTAATCTTATGTCCAAACAATATAAAATATTGGAACTTATTTTTTTTATAACCAAATATTTAAATAAATTAAATATTTAAAAAAATATTCAAAAATTTATAAAAAACGAAAATAAATAAAACTTACTTTTGTAGGTTTAAATACTACAAAAATATTGCAATCAATAATAAATCAATTAAATTAACATATTATTTTATTTATATTTACTACATAATGGTTCTATCATTTATTTAAGTAAGATAACAATTCAATAATAGCCATTACATAAAACATAAATATATAAAAATTATACAGTGTACAATAACTATAATAACAAAAATAATTATGAAACAATATTCAAAATATGTGTTAACTACAGAAAAATGCTTAATACTAATTGTTAATAAAAAAATTAAAACAATTATAATATAAATGATTAACACGACAAATTACACAAAACAATTATAATAAAATTAATTAAGTTATTATATAAAATGGAGTAAGATGATCAAGACATTTATAGTTGTTAATTATTTTATATTTTTAATTTTTTCTATCAAAATTTTGTAGACACGTCATAATTTAATAAAATTCTAAAACAATAAACTTTAAAATTTGGATTAAAAGGTGACAAATTATGAAACTATAGCAATTTAAATCAAATTGGATATGTTAACATATCGGGCATTCATTAGTTCAATTGGTTAGTCTCGGATATAATGATTTTTATAAATATAGATATTTTTAAAACCTAAATCGAATTATCGAATCACCAGATTAACCGATATAACCGCGGATTCGGGTCGAATTTAAAAGCATTGATTTAAATGCAAAGAAAATTCAAATTAACAAAATATTTATTAAGTTATTAGTGAAAATTTTCTATCATAAAATAATCCGCGCTTTCATGGTCTAGTTGAAGATTACATTAGAAACACTGTACTAGTTTGGAAAAATAATGCTGTACAAAAGAAACAATGGTTAAAGTCAAATTTATACGGACGCAAACCTAACTGATAATAAAATTGATTGACGTCATTATTTTTTTGAGCAAAATGATTGACGTCATATCTTTTAAAAGGATTCTCAATATATATTCCTTCCTTTTAAAATTAGTTGTCGTTATATAAGTTTTGCACACAAATTAAAAATATATTCAATTTTGTGTATTTTCAAAATAAAAACATCATTACATATATGCATAATCATATTTCGACCAATAGAAAAATAGACTAGAAAATATTGTTAACAAATTTTACATTGAAACGATATTTATCTATAACGAAAATTTTACTCTATAATCATAACTAGACAT
This sequence comes from Brassica oleracea var. oleracea, assembly GCF_000695525.1. Taxonomy (NCBI): domain Eukaryota; kingdom Viridiplantae; phylum Streptophyta; class Magnoliopsida; order Brassicales; family Brassicaceae; genus Brassica; species Brassica oleracea. The sequence goes on from NC_027749.1 coordinate 42,225,513, forward strand.
TGATCCGCGCAACCTCGCAGATATTTATTTTAACCTTTAAGTTTTTTTGTTTGTAGTAAAGTATGATTGGGCAAAAAATCTAAATCTGATGGACCGAACCGAATCCGTCCCGAAAATGTAGTACAGAATACAAGTGGTTAAATATCAAAACGGATTCAAAATTATGGTGTTCAGAGAACCAGAACCAAACCTGATCCAAACCGAAATAATTCGGATATCCGAATATATATGAATCAAATTTATATAGTTAAATATATTGGCTACCTTAGAGTTAATATCCAAAAATATCCAAAATGTATATAATATTTTAAAGTTGTCTAAAAATATTTGAAAATATATACAAATAGTCAAAATTAAATATCTAAAATAGTTAAACAATACTCAAAACACCAAAAATACTTAAAATATATATTGATTCTCCATCAAAATATTCAAATCAAACCAATTTTTATGTTAAATTCATGTATTTTAGAATACATTGCTCAATTTTATATGTTATATATTATTTTTATTTTTAAATTTTGAGAAATTTAAAGTATTTGGAATTTAAAAAATAATTTAAATGGGTTATCTGAACCCGAACCAAACCCACAAAGATCTGAACCAAAATTTATAAATACCCGAATAGGGCTAAAAATTTTAACCCCAAAAATCGAAACCCGAATAGATCCAATCCAAACCAAACCCAAATGGGTATCCGAACTTCCACCCCTATACTAAATGGTTTATTTGTAATATTTGGTACGCATGTATTTATTTTAACTTTTTAGTTTTTTGTTTGTACAAAATGTTGTATCTGTAATATTTGGTCTAAATACATTGAATAATTTATTTTGTGTTTTAACTATCTATAGTATGACCGATATTCGATATCATATAAACAAATTCAACATTTATATTTAAGTAGACATTTGTATGGGATATATAGAAAACAATATTTATTTCAAAAAATTATGAAAAATAGAGAACCATGACTTAGAATGCTACACAAAAGATGATAGATTAGTTATTAATTTTTGAAGAGAATACAATGATCGACAAAAGAAGAGAATACAATGATTATTAAACTTCTGTGAAATTTGTAACATATAAAAAAAGAGATATGAAACCCTAAAGCATAGGATATCTTGCGACCAACTTTCCAAGGCATATCACAAATTAAAAAAGTTAAAATATTATATTGAGATTTTCTTGACGTTAAAAATAGGAAATGAGCACGAGTATAGACAATAGTTTAGAAATGAATTACAAACAATATTCGATATAGAGATTTATTTCCATAATTTTCAATTTACGGAAGGTGTGGATTTTTTTAAAAAAAAATTATAAAATAACTTATTTCATAATTAAAAAAAAAAATCCTCCGCAATTAAACAGAGGAAATAAATTAATTGATTTAGGATTTTATGGTTTTATCTACTAATTAGTTGAAATCGTGTGTTTAACTTTTTGGATTTTATTTATTATTAAAAGATTCTGGTGATATTGAACGTATGGATTTAAAAAACTTGGTTAAATATATTTATTTCTATATTTTGTTCAATTTTTCATATATTGATTTTCTGTGTATAAAAATGAACTAAACTTGTATGATATTAGATAGAGAAGACTCTATGAAGATAAAAAATTCAATTAATTCAATCTTTCATTGCTATGTTAATGTTTGTACATGTTTAATTAGCTATGCTTGAAGAAGAAAATAAATTGAAGAAAGTAGAAAATTTATGGTTTCGTAAAAGCAGAAACAAATTTGTAGTGTTTGTATTTGATTTCTAGTGACAACCTCAGTTATGAAAGGTAATCATGTAACATTGACTCATGGTCCAAAAAATAAATAAAGTTTCAGGAATATTCGTTTGGGTTTTTGGTTGTAAAGTATCGCAGAAGATTTTGTTTTGTCAATCTTTTCTTGGAATGGTGATGGTCAAATCTTTTCACAGATGCTACGCTCTTCCTTGTAGCTATTATATAAGGATTCTTGGGGTCTCTTATTGCAGCATAACATCCGCTTCGATATTTATCAGTTATATTAAGTCTCAAGCTTTTGATCCCAGTTGTTGTACTATGACGCAGAGCTTTCTGTTGGGGAATGCGGGGGTTTCAAACAACGGGAAGGGTACTAGGAAAAGGCTGAAGATCTCGGTGCCTCATTTCGACAATTATGCCTTAATCAAGACGTACTCAAAAACGTTGGTGGGCAGGTGCATAAACCCGGAGGAGCAAGATATGATGGCACTGCTTACGAATCTCCCGAAGATTTGGAAGCTAGAGGAGAAGATTGTGGGAGTTGATCTGGGGCATGGTATGTTCCAGTTTGATTTTGAGAAGGAGGAGGACATTGATGGGTGCTGAAGATGAAACCGTATCACTTTGGCTACTGGATGCTCTCCGTTGCTCGCTGGCAGCACAGGATGCCGCAGCGTTACCGGTAAGAGATCACCTTTTGGGTGAGAGTAATTGGTGTTCCGCTGGAGTTTAGGACGGCCCCTACGTTTGAGATGCCGCAGCGTTACCGGTAAGAGATCACCTTTTGGGTGAGAGTAATTGGTGTTCCGCTGGAGTTTAGGACGGCCCCTACGTTTGAGAGCATTGGGGATGCTATCGGGAGAACGGTGGCAATCGACGCAGATCAATCTAGATTCCAAGTGGTGGTGGACGCGTTCAAAGAGCTATGTCTTGAGACTACGGTGGATTTCAAAGGTGGGGAGTTCTATGAGGGAGAGGAAGCTCTAATATCCTTGCGCTACGAGAAGCTGTTTGGCAATTGCAAGATCTGTTACAGTCTATGCCATAAGGATGAGATCTGCCCCTTTTATAAGAAGAATTCTAAGAAGAGTCCTGAGAGGAAGCATGAGGCTAGGGAAGGAAACGGGATGGTGGCAAGAATGAGGATCGATCCAGGAGCTATAAGGGAGTAGTGATCAACGGGAATGGTGGTCAGCAGACCAAGGAGAGAGATAGTAGAGATTATTATGGGAAAGGCAAAGGGAAGGTGTTTGAGGAGCAGGAGTCAAAATGGGTGAGAATGCCTGAGAGAGGAAACAAGAAGAATTCCAATTACCGTGGAAACTACAGAGGAGATGGTGGCGTTTCACGTTCTAGGGGTGCTCGTCGAGAGGAATCGAGAGCATGGGAACAAGGTCACTCTAAGTTCTCTTCAGGACAGGCGAAGGAGCATCACGGTCGGGGGTTTTCACGGGAAAAGGATAGAGAGGAGGGGGAGATCATGGATACAAGGGTGGCAGCTGCGGCTCTACCTTCCCAACAGTTTCAGCTGGAGTTGGCTGAAACTCAAGCGAGGGGTACAGTTGTGATTTCTGATTCTATTGAAACGAAAAAGGGACTGCAAGCTTTACAAGGTTTGGGTGAGGGAAAGCCAGATCACGTAGATGATGACTACATTATGGGAATGGATGAGGTGAAGGCCGCTTTTCTCGAGTATGGCATTGACATGGATGTTGTAGATGATTTAGAGGATGTTATAGAGGAGGAAATGGAGGAGTTGATTCTGGATAAGGAGAGTGTAGCGCCTTTGGTTAAAACTGAGGCAGGAGGTGAGGTAGAGACAAAGAGGGGACCTGTAACATGTGCAGTGGCAAAGCAGCAGGGAACTCGCAAGATGACTTTTAATCCAACAGGCAGTGCAGCAGGAAGTACCAAAATGCGGATTGCAAATGCGCTGGTCAAAAGGGCTGCAGCAAAGGCGAGTTCTCGTCAGGGGGATGGTCGCAAGCAACAGGAGAGTAAGGGAACATCAATCCCGAAACCTGGCAATTTTAAGGTTTGATTTATGGATCAAAGTGTTCTAGAACAAAGAGTATGCTACTAGGATTTGGGTATTGGGGTTGGGTGTTTTTTATTTTTAATAAGCTTGTTAAGCATTTATTTTTCGTTTGTGGTAATGTTTATGGGTATGGATTTCTTTCCGAGTTGGTCTCTAATACTTTGTAATCATAATATGATGAAGTATTGGATTTTTATGGTGTTTTGGATGATTGGTTCTGGGATTGATCGGATATGCTACACTATTTTGCTTTAAAATTTGCATCAGAGATATTTCTATGTATTTGGATATGTGGTGATCTTAATGGAAGTTTGGGTATCGAATGGTATTCCTCTCGTTTGGCGGAGATGGTATTGGTATTGAATGGTATGGTTCGCAAGATTATATTGTTGCTTTCTATGTATATAGATTGTGGTGGCTGGCGAGATGGACTTGGTGTTTGGTTACGATCTCTCAAGTTGCGGCTTTTAGTTTGGATTTGGGTTAATGAGATCTGTATGATCTCAACAGTCACTAGGGATTACAATTTCTGGATTTTAATAATACAATTTGTTTTCTTTTGTATGTGTGGAGCTGATACAAAAGGTGTGTATTGGTGAAAATGGAAATGGGGTTATAGCAAACATTTTGGTACAAGATGGTGGGTTTGTGGGCTCCGATGGGGTCGTGTATTATGGTGGTGTGATAATTGTTACGTTGGCTCAAGACCACTTAGTACTAGCTTCTAGACTGGAGAAATGGAAATGGTGTTTTGGAATGTAAGTTTTTTCAAATGTTGGGGTATCTTCAAACCCTGTTTACTAGCTTTTGGGAGCATGATCAAATTTTAATTTATGCGGATTCTAAGTTGGAATTGTAGAGGAATGGGGAGTCATTGGACAATAAGTTATCTTCGGAAAATTTGGTATAAACATAAACTTGATTTTTTATTCTTATCAGAAACCAAACAAGATTTTGATTTTGTTCAAAAATTTCAATCACATGTTGGTTATGATCACTTGGTGACAGTGAATCTTAATGGACGGAGTGGGGGTTTAGCGCTTTTTTATAATAATGACTATCAGGTACAGATTCTCTATTCGAGTAATCGAATGATCGATGTAGAGGCGGTGGCGCTGGGAAAAAAAGTTTACCTTACATTTTTGTATGGAGAACCAGTACAAAAATTCGAGGGAACAGGTATGGGAGCGGTTGACGAGGTATGGATTATCAAGAACAGATCCTTGATTCATTATTGGAGATTTAAACGAGATTACCGGAAATCATGAAAAAGATGGGGATTTTTTTTAAGAAGCGCAGCTTTTTTGTCCCTTTCAATGATATGATTAGAAACTGCGGTTTGTTGGAGTTTCCAGCTCGGGAAAACACATTTTCATGGCAGGGGAGAAGGGAAAAAGCGGAAATCATGAAAAAGATGGGGATTTTTTTTAAGAAGCGCAGCTTTTTTGTCCCTTTCAATGATATGATTAGAAACTGCGGTTTGTTGGAGTTTCCAGCTCGGGAAAACACATTTTCATGGCAGGGGAGAAGGGAAAAAGGAAAGGGGGCAGTAACGATCAGATGTCGACTAGATCGGGCTCTAGCAAACGAAGATTGGCACACGCTCTTTCCCTGTTCTCATACTGAGTATCTAGGGATGGTAGCGTCTGATCATCGGCCGGTGGTCGCCTTTTTGGAGGATAAAGTTTACCGTAGACGAGGGCAGTTTAGGTTTGATAAATGTTTGATCGGACATGAGGGTCTCATGGAATCAATAGCCTCAGGCTGGTTGGAAAATAATGGGGGACCGACTAGGGATGTAGTTTCAAAGATTAGCAATTCTCGACATGAAATTGCAGTGTGGCGGAAAAATAACCCACCTTATGGAAAGGACAAAATTCAGAATCTCCAAAAAGCACTGGAAGAGGTTCAATCGGATAATAACCGAACGCAAGAGGAGATTTTGGAAGTTTCTAGAAAATTGCAAGAGGCTTATAAGGATGAGGAGGAGTATTGGCACCAAAAAAGTCGGAATATGTGGTACTCATGTGGAGACCTAAATACTAAATTCTATCATGCTTTGACAAAACAAAGAGAAATTCGAAATAGGATTGAGGGTCTTCATGCTGAAACTGGTAATTGGATAACGGAAGAAAATGGTGTAGAAAAGGTGGCGGTGGACTATTTTGAAGACTTGTTCAGTACTACTTCTCTGTCAGATTTTGACAGTTTCCCGGAGGAAATAATTCCGTCTATTACCGTACAAATGAATCATGGGTGTTGCTGAGGCCAACAACAGAGGAGGAAGTCCGTCAGACTTTGCTTATGATGCATCCGAAAAAAAACCCCAGGACCGGATGGGATGACGGCGCTTTTTTCCAACATGCATGGCATATCATCAAAAATGACTTGGTTGCGATGGTGAATAATTTTTTGATCCCAGGAGACATGGATTCGAGGTTAAATATCACCAATATCTGTATGATCCTGAAGACGGAAAGGCCTACAAGGATGTCAGAGTTGAGGCCAATAAGCTTGGGTAATGTAGGGTACAAGATTATTTCGAAAGTCTTATGCCAGCGCTTGAAATTATGTCTCCCACGGTTAATATCAGAGACACAATCTGCATTTGTGCTAGGAAGGTTGATTTCAGATAATATTCTCATTGATCAGGAAATGTTTCATGGACTGCGGACTAATAAGGCTTGCCAAAGTAAATATATGGCAATCAAGACGGATTTGAGCAAAGCGTATGATAGGGTGGAGTAGAGTTTTATTCAAGCGCTACTTCTCAGGATGGATTTTGATCCGCATTGGGTTAAATTAATTATGGAATGTACATCATCGGTTCAATACCATGTTTTGTTGAATGGGCAGCCGCGTCGACATATAGTGCCTCAAAGAGGTTTACGCCAGGGGGATCCCTTATCCCCTTATCTATTTATCATGTGTACTGCGACTTTGATTGCTAATATTAAGAAGGCTGAAGGAGGTAATCAATTCACGGGAATGAAGGTTGCAAGAGCTTGCCCTTCGATTTATCATCTGTTGTTTGCAGACGATAGTATTTTTTTATGTAAGGCACAGAAGGAAGAATGTCATACTATCCTTATGATCTTGAAGGAATATGAGGTGGTCTCGGGCCAACAGATTAATTTTCAGAAATCATCGATTCAATTTGGACATAAGATTGAGGAGACCACGAGACATGAATTGAGAGACATCCTAGGGATACAGAATTTAGGAGGGATGGGATCATATCTGGGTCTGCCGGAAAGTCTTGGGGGGTCCAAGATACAGATTTTTGGATTTGTCCAGGACCGGTTGAATAATAGGGTGAATGGATGGACGTTTAAATTTTTTTCCAAAGGTGGAAAGGAATTAATCATAAAATCAGTAGTCACGGCTTTGCCTAACCATGTGATATCTATTTATCGATTACCGAAGGCCACGGTGAATAAATTGACGAGTGCGGTATCAAAATTTTGGTGGAGCCCAGGGGGAACTACAATTGGTATGCACTGGAAGTCATGAGACAAAAATGTGTACAAATAAGGACGAACGAGGTCTGGGCTTTAAGGACATAACGTATTTCAATATGGCAATGCTTGGAAAGCAATTGTGGAGGCTCACAGAGAAGCCTTTTACTCTTTTTGCTAGAGTTTTTAAAGGACAATACTATAGGAATGCCTCACCCCTAGAATCGATCCGTTCATGCTCTCCGTCGTGTGGGTGGAGGAGTATTGTATCTGCTAGATCTCTGGTTAGCAAAGGACTAATCAAAAACGTGGGAACGGGATCCTCTATCTCTGTATAGAGTGATCCATGGCTCTCAACCACTCGCCCGAGACCAACAAACAAAATTCAACATGACACTTATCAGGACCTCACAGTGGACTCTTTGATAGATCCAATTTCACGAACTTGGAAGTCGCAAGTAATTCGGGATTTGGTGGATCCCCAGGATGCTCAAATTATTGAAAGTATTCCTTTGAGTAAAACTCAGATGGTGGATAGGAATGGATGGCACTTCACAAATAATGGGAAATATTCGGTAAAATCAGGATATCAGTTAGAACGGGTCTATCCGGACAAGGCAAAACCACCAGCATTTTATGGCCCTACAGTGGACGCTCTAAAAGCGTTCTGCTGGGAGTTTAAATGTCCTCCGAAGATTAAACATTTCTTATGGCAAATGGTATCCGAATGTATAGCTGTCAAAAAGAATTTGCAAGCAAGATGAATGAAGGGAGATATTTGTTGCATTAGATGTGGAGCTGAAGAGGAATCAATAAACCATGTGTTTTTTTAGTGCCCCCATGCGCGTCAAGTTTGGGTCTTGTCAAAGATACCGTCTAATCCAGTCTATTTCCCCACGAGCTCTCTATTTACGAATATGGATCATCTTTTCTGGAGGGTTCTCCCTAAGATGGAAGATCATCATTTTGCGTGGATATTATGGTATATTTGGAAAGGAAGGAATAAAAAGGTTTTCAGTAATTTGGATATTGACCCAAGAGATACATTTAAGCTCGCAGAAACTGAATCAATACTTTGGGCTGAGGCTCAGGAGATGAAAACTAAACAGGCTCTGCAGCAGACGGAGGTTTTGAATTGTCAGCCGAGGGTCGGTCGTTGGTGCTTCATCGATGGTTCCTGGAAAGATAAAGAACCTTATTCAAGTCAAGGATGGTATAGCATACTTGAGGGTTCTCAGGGATTGATGGGTGCAAGGAATACTAGGTCATGTCTTTCACCTCTTTATGCAGAGATAGAAGCGCTGATATGGGCAATGGAATGCATGAAGAATTTACATCAGTTTCAGGTTACTTTTGCTACGGATTGTTCTCAATTGGTGAAGATGGTTTCGGAACCAGAGGAATGGCCGGCATTTGAGAGTTACCTGCAGGACATAAAGCTACTGAAGACACGTTTTACAAGCTCAGAGATCATTCATGTACCCCGGACGAAAAATCAAAAAGCGGATAGTCTAGCACGATGTGCCAGAAAACAATCGTCTTTCGTCGTTCATATGGATGCAGAGCTACCGGATTGGTTCGCGGAGTCTATATGAGTCTGTTTGTTGTTGACAAAAAAAAAGCTATGTTATTGTTGCCCAGATTTGTACGGTTAATAATAAATTTAGGAAATCCTCCTATATATTAAATAAAAGTCACTTAATTAAATAAAAGTCACTTAAGTGACTTTTGCCTAGGTGTCAATCATAGAGAAAATTTAGGAAAATTGTTATAATTTGATTGGCTGAAAGATAATCAATTTTTATTATATTAATTGGATCTAAAATAAAAGTTAAGTCTAGAACTAATTAATATAACTTACCAAATAGTCTAAATAATATTACAAATAATAATTTATGGTAACTAATTGTCAAAATTAAAGAAAGTGTAATAATGTTTGATTAATTCTTTTTATGTTTATATAATACATAATATAATTAGTCGAACACAATTTCTAGAAATCGATATAATGATTTCATATTCTTATATAAAACATTATATTCATATATAAAGAATTATAATAATTATTAATGTCTTATAACTTCCATATATGTTTTATAAGTCATTTAGAAAAAATAAAGCATTTATAAAATTATCTATCATGCCTTACAAAATTATTTTATCTTAATTTTAAATTATTTATATGAGTTTATTAAACATTTATAAAAAAATAAAATTATCCTATATATTAAAATATAAGTCACTTAAGTGAATTTTGCTTACATGTCGATCATTTGTGAAGTCTCAAGAAATATTTTTATAATTTGTTGGGTTGATAATTTTTAATTTTATATATCAATTATAATTTTGGTAATAAATCAGTTTATAATTTATTTGGTCTAGAATGAGAATGACCAGTAACCTTTAGGTGTTAATATTGTTTAGTTCCAAAAACTCATGTACACCATTTGTTTGTACAATGTTTAACAAAATAGTTTCATGGTGATTGTCATGTTTGTCACTACATTTGGTAAAACTAATGTTGATAACATTTAAAGAAACAATTTTTGTCAATAAAATATAGTTGTATCTATTTATATTTATAGAAATCAATATAATGATTTCATATTCATATAAAAATATAGTTGTATCTATAATAATTACTAATCTCTTATAATGTCCATATATGTTTTATAAATAATCAGGCTTTGAAGATTGGAAGTATTATATTTAACGGATCATGTGAGAACTTTGATTAATTTTTTTTTTACATTTAAGTCAAATAATATAGTGAATAAGGTAATGTTATGGTTGAAAAGAATTTTAAGATGGATTTTTGGTTCGTTGATTGTATGTTTTGTATTGCTATTTAGAGAAAGAAATAAATATTTGGCAAAAATATGTAAAAAAATAGGAAAACAGCAAAAGTTTAATAAAAAGAACGAAATGATAACGAGAAAAATAAGAAGAGACCGAAGAATATGCATAATATATGTTGAAGAAGTTAATGTGATAGTTACATATATATTTCACAAGCATTTGTTATTACTAAATATTCATCAATTATTTTTACATCAAATTTATATAACCTTTACTATTGATTTTCAAACTAATTGAAGTTAAAAATTATATTTTTAATGTTTCTAATTATTATTCAAAATTTATGACACGATATACATAATATATATTTTCTTACAATTGTTATATCCGCGAATTCGCGGGCAAAACCACCTTAACTCTAAATCCTAAGGTTTGGATTAGTTAACCCTATGGGTATAAGTGTATATTTACCTCTTTAATGAAACATTTTGGCCATTTTGATCTTTAAAGTCTATATTTGTGACAAAAACTTTTTTAGTACTATCCTACGGTATTTCCTTAAGCTTAATATCAATTACCAAATTGATTAATTTTATAAATAATTTTATTTATCTCAAATATTATTGGTTAAATAAATATAATTAATAAGAACATAAATAAATTTCAGTCATTTATTTAATTTGTGTGAAATGTGTTAAAGTGACATTTTTACAAAACAAAGAGAGTATAATAATGGAGAAATTCTAATTATATCACAAACTTTATATATATTTCAAATTTACATTTAAAGGATGACAATTTCATAATATCTTGAATTTGTGATAGAAGACTAAACTAACCCTCTTGAATCATTTATAAATGTTTAAAAATTATTTATAAAAGTTTATAAACTCAACTTTGCCTCTTAAATACTAAATCCTAAACAAAAAAAAACGTTTGAGATACCATAAGTTGGATATCATTTTCAAAAATACATTCAATCAAAAATAGTCTAACATTTGTGTTTAGGGTTCATTATTAGAGTTTAGTATTTATGGGGTGGATTTAAGTTTATAAATAATTCTTAAATATTTATAAATGATTTAAGAGGGTTAGTTTAATTTTGTATATCACAAGTTTATGATATTCATGAAAATGATCATTCTTTAAAGATAAATTTGAAAAGTGGTATCAAGTTTATGGGAAAATTAGAATTTCCCTAAAAAATAATCACATAACTCTAATTCCAAATGTTAGAGCTATTTTTGATTGAATATTTTTTTTTAAAAATAGTAGTAATTTTATGTGGTATTTTAAGCAATTTTTCTATAATAATAGAGATACATACACATTTTTAAGAAGCTAAACTTAAAATGAGATAAGTTTCAAAAACATATGCCTCATTTTAATAGACGGTTGATCAACGTCAGTTAATCTTCTCGACTACTTTCTAAATGAAGCAAAGCTTTGGGAAATATAATTATAAGTAACCTTAATTATTTCCCGTAGTGCATTACATTCCAAATGTTCATCCTCAAATAATATCGAAAATTTTAGTATATAATGCCCAAAAGTTAAAATTCAGGACGAAAAGTTATTCCAAGTACGGGCTATAGTAGTATAACGTAGACTAATACTGTAAATTAATTTCATCTCTTTCGCATGGACTAGTTTTTTCCCTTTTTATTTTAAATTTTACATGATTTTTTTTTGCTAACTAGTTTTATATGATTTGTTGCAAGACTACAAAACTGTGTACTTTATTAATGGTTTTTATGTATTGGATCCAAGTAGGTTATTGAAGACTTTGAAGAACACATCATTTTCGAAGACTTAAAGTCTTTATATAAAATTTTATATTTCTAGAACTAATAAATTTCCACAAAGTGATAATTTAAAGTGAATGGCGTTTGTTTTGTTATTTTTACTTTGTTTGTTTTCTTGATAAAATCCAGAAAAACTTGTGTCATTATCAGTCGACGTGGCTCACTTACGATCCAATCCATTTTCTGCCTTGTAATTCGGCTCTTAATCCAGATTAATTATAATCAGTTTGTACTATTATAAAGTTAAAAATGATCAATGAAGGACTATTTTTTAGGAATGGACACAGATTTTGGGAAATATGCGTGATTCCATTTATTTAATCTGGATGTTCAATTTTCAAATATGCCTAAAAAAATTAACTATTCAATCCGATACAATCTGTATCTATTTGATATTAGATGTCCGGATATCCAGATTAGGAAAGAATACATAAAATAAATATAAAATAAATAGATATGAAATTATAATAATATCTTATTAATTTTTTAAAGTCTAATAACTAATAATTAAATTAATAAATAAAATATTGTAAAACTTACATATAAATATAATTATTATATATATATATATATATAATAGATCGAAGTGGATATATGTTTTCTAAATTATAAATATTTGAGTTTTGTTTCATTTTTATGGATATTACAATTTAATATTTGGTCCACCTATACTATTTGTAGATTTCTAAAGTGAACTGGAATAATAAATGTTAAGTGTCAAAATGAATAATCATATATAACTCGAACTTGTTGTTATACTTTTCCAAATTTTCTAGAACGATAAATTTGAAAAACTAGCATTGTTTAACTGTTAAAGCCAGCGATGCCGAATGAATGCGGTGATGCTGGTGATTTGGGTCGGTGGCGGGTTCCGTTGCGGCGACGTTAACTGTGCCCTAGGTTATTAACGTGAATTCAATGCAAAAAATAATATTTTCTTATTAAGTACTAATTATTTTAAGATAATGGGCTCACAACAAAAATAAAAGCCCTGTTCGGTATTATATTCTCCCAATGTTCCTTAAAACAGAAATAAAAATAGAGGTAACGCTCGCGGAAGCACTGAAGCCTAATGGTTAAGGTTTAAAGAATTCTACACTCAGGTCTGGGGTTCGAATTCTAGACTATGCAATTTATTGCAGAATACAGAAAATCCGGGTTCAAATCCCAGAAAGAGCGATTTATTACTGCAGACTACGGAAGAAAGGCTTCCAAGGGATCTTCAACATGGTGCAAGTAAATCCAGTCAGGCGTGGATCTTCATAGGACGGCTCAGGTGATGCAGTTAGGCGTAGATCCTCATAATGCAGGTAGTATTGTCGGTTGTCAAATCGTCTATATAATCTTTTTCATAATTGTAATGCCATAATAAATCAGCGTTAAAAAAAATAGAGGTACGCTTGGTCGCTTAGGCTTCTGCTGTTTAACGCAACTGTAAGCCGTCTATTTCTTTAATTATTGAACTATAAGTAGGACAGTTGAGAGAAAGTGAAGGTAAACGTTAGCTCAAAACTAGCCCCCACTTTTAACCGGAACCGTTACCCGAACCGGATCCGACCCGAAATGGATCGGTTCGGTATGGTTTCGTTACTCATCAATTTGCCAGATGAATAATTATATAAATAACCACGGATATCGGATCAGTTCGGTTTTGACCTGGAACCGAACGGGTACCCGTTTTAAACCGGATTCTATGTAAAACAGACAGAATTGCATCATGTAGGCATCTTACCCGGGTTGGAAAGGGACACAACACTTGCAATACCACTGGGATACGTCAACTTTTTTTGTAATTACCCATATATTACTAGTATATATTTGATTTCAATTTATTTTTCTTTTTTAAAAAAAAAATAGATAAAAAATATTATTTCTAGTTTTAAATTGTATACCCGAACCGACCCGGAACCGGATAAAACCGAATAGAATCCGAACCGCAAGACAACCAAGTACTCATTGAATACGATTTCTAAATAACCGATTTATCCGGAACCGAATGGTTTTTACCGGAAACCGATCCGAATACCCGAAATCCCAGCCCTACTCAAAACGGGCACTTGAAATAGTACCTCTTAATTTTACGTATACGATTCGAACGAAACTAGTCATAGAGCGATAGCTATTATATATTACCACATGGTAAAATTATAAAGCTATCGCTTTGTAATTCCAGCCCTTAGTCTATGTATATGATTCTAGAAAGAGTTTGTCTTTTAGATATCGAATACCCGAATCTGACAGTTCACAATTGCAACTTTTGTACAAGATTATTGTTTTATATATCATTGTAAAAACAAGAGAGGTAATAAGAGCAAGAGATTTGTCTGGACAAACCCTTTTTAAAATCAAAAGGAGCATATCACTCAAAATAAATATCCAAAAAGTAATCTCTACACCATTTTCCTCATGTGGTTTCCCAGTTAAAGAAAAAACAACGTAAAACCACATGATGACTTCTTTTTCTTACATCCACAAAAAAAATCTCCCTTAGGAAAGAAAGAACAACAATGAAACAAATTCAAGAAAAAAAAGGTAGGCTAAAGAATCTCTCATAAAATAAAATAAAAACAGCGAGAGAGAGAGACGATAGAGAGGATGGACACGACCGTAGCTTTCCCACAAGTTCCGACAAAACTTGAAGAGTTACTATAAAAAGATATACAATTTTACAGGAGACAAAAGGGATCGGTGGTGTCCAAAAGAGCACTACTGATAATGATGCCGGGGATGGATATTATTATTATGTATCATTACCATACCAAGGAGGCTAAAGCTGTAATTGACCCGGGGCTTTCCTTGAGGATCTTGATGGAGGTCGATTGTTGTCTGCAACTGATAATGATGTCGAGGAAGGTGGCGGTTTATGCTGTTGTTGTTGCTGTTGTTCTTCAGATCTCCTCACCTCCTAACACATCAAATTAAAGCACACTGAGATTCTATCTTATGTCAAATGACTCAAATCAATAACAATTAACAGACTACTCCAACTGGTAATGTTTGTAAACTGACATAATGGCAGAAAACGAAAGAGAACATAACATTTATAGGAAACAAATTGACCAAAATCACCAAGGAGCAGTAATCATAAACAATCTACTTACATAATAACATACTTTCTTTTATTTTGTGTTTTTGTCATAAAGTAAAAAATAATGATATGTCTAAACAGTAAACATAATCTTTTGTGTGGTATAAGAGCTGCTATAAACAGTGAAATAGTTCTGTTACAAATAAAAGCCTTGAGATTAAAAAAAAAAGTGTGTTGCGTCGTGTACCTTTGATGCAGAAGAAAATGAAGTGTTATACGAGTCGTTCACTTTATTCCTTGTCTGGCGACGATGCTGATTCTGTACGTTCTCAAACTGTTGCAGCCGTGCAGCAAAATTGATTCCTTGGTGAGAATTGTTGATGTTATTGTCTTCCGCGCCACCGTCCTCGCGGTGATGAATATACTGCGAGAAAGGAACTCCTGAAGATGCTCTGCTTATTTGGCCTCCGCCACTGAATGAGTATGTTGGGACAGTTTTGAGCCTTGTCCGAAGTATCTTAAACGCCGCACTTTGCTGCATACATGAAAACAAACCCAGCAGGCACTATAAAATAACCATCAATTTTGCGATAAATCAAACATGTGTTGTTCTATTATTCTTCTCTTTCTTTTACCTGTGGAAGTAACATTAGAAGACCGTAAAGTGTTTTCAGCAACCATGTGTATCTTCCTGGTTCCAGAAGCTGGAAAAGAAGAAAGGTGAGAAAAGAAGAAGCTGGAAAGAGAGAGAGAGCTATTTGGGTTGAGATGAATCAAGCAAACCTGCAATCTAAGGTAAGTAAAGATTGGAGTTTCGAGAAGCCGGATCAATTTATCGAGCTGTACGAGAAACTTGACGTTTATGTCTTCTTCTACCAATGATTGAATCACAACACTCGCGTGCTGGTAAGCCTGTCAATAATTTCATCTTCTGATATTCAATATCTGGTGGTGATTTTTAAGAAAGTATACAATAATACTTTTTTGTATTTACCTGAGCTAATAAGCAGAGACTTATAATCGCCATAGGTGAGTGGCACCATGATGCGTACAATGCAACAAAAAGTTCTTTCCCTTCGCGACTGACGAGCGAACCTTTTAATAGATCTCTTAGTTTTGCTAACTCCGGGGATGTAAGCAAAATCAAATTCAACGCCTGAAACATAAAACAAACAAAAAGGAAAATGACAGTATAGTTGTTATTAACAAATCAAAGTGAGTAATAACATGAACGGAGAAGGCTTCGAAATACATTAAAGCCTGTATAAAACATGCAAACTAAACCAATCATCTAAATAGTTCCACTTTCAAACATCCCTTAACCGAAGAAATTTGGGGAAGGAGAAATACCTGAACCATGGTTGAAGCAAAATCAAGATTATCCTCTCCCTCGAGTATAGTTGAGAGCTCTCGATAAACTCTTTCAGCATCCAAAAGTACACACAATCTCCGGACAATAAGAGCACCACGCCTAAACGAGATATGTTTTGACCAACTAAATAACATGTTCTTTCCAGAAACTTAAAGACAGACCTATAACTAAGATGGGACTAACTAACCTTTCCAATAGAGAATTATCAGCTCGAAAATTGTGGACTAGAAAGACAATGAGCTGGCGAAAGTACTGTGGATCTTTTGCTACACCAGCATGAACCTCCAGAACCAAGAGCACCACCTATGATATATTTTTATGTCCAGATAGTTCAATATCATATAAGATTACCAAACCTATATAACGCAAAATTCACCAAACAAACACTCAGGGAAACAAAACTTACGTCATCAGAAGAATCAGACAGTGCTTTTAGTAGTGTGTCAAATATGTCATTTAGGAAGCACAAAACCTGTTTCAAAATTACCAATTTAACTATAAAACGATGAACAAAAGAGGTTATTTGAGAAAAAATGATGCCCAAAAACGTCTCTTCACCTCAGTACGATGCTTGTTTAAAAGTGTTGATATCCAATTCAATGCTTCAATTCGAGTAGCCTCATGATCGCTTGATAGCTGCCTGGTCGATGCAAAAATCACAGATCACAAAATCAGGCGAACATTGAATCATCGATAGCATTCAAAAGGACCCCCAAAAAAAGGAAAAAACTAACCTCCTTGCTACAGAGAGAATTGCACCAACATCAAACCCATCGGAGGGTTCAACATGGATTGAACGAAGTTCTTCATTAGTTTCACGAGCAACCTTGTGCAATAAATAAACACAAAGAAAGTGAAACGTTGCATACGAGACCTACAGTTTCCATCACTAAGGAGTAGGAACCAAACTTACCACCCTGATTTTTTCTTCTTTGTCAGATATGCAAGGTAAGATAGCTCCAAGAATATCAGCATAGTAACGCACGAGCTGGTCACCCCCGAGTTTTACAAACTCGTTTATCTACAACAGTATCATTTAAGAAAAAAACTATTCTGAGCAAATTGATCTTCTGGAAAGTCAAAGTAGTACCCATATATGTAACTAAAAGAGACCAAGTAGAAGCATGTTTTTTTTCTTCTTACCCACGTGATGGCTGTTAACCGAGTGAATTCATCAGGGGAAGAAGCCCTCTGCACCAGTATTTCAGCCATGCGACCATAATCTACAGACTTTCAACAGCAGTACTGCTCCAGTCAGAAAGTTAGCAATGAATTTTTTTCTAAAAAAAAGCACACTAACTAACAAGAGATGAGAAACCTACAGAAAAGCAGACAAAAAAGGGAATTTAAATCAGGAGATAACAGAAATCTTACAGGCGAATTCTTTATCTCTTGAAGAAACTCTGAAAGAGCCGAATCAGCCTGCTGTCGTATTTCATGACTAGAGTCGCTCAACATATTGAACAACCCTGGAAATATACTGACAGGTTAGTTCGGCCGAACACACAAACAACTAAACTAGGATAAGATCATATATATATATATGTAGCTGAAGTTAACAAAACTACTATTACCATCAAGAAAGTCTGGCAGAAAGCCGAGCATATCAATATCGGGAACACTGTCGAGAACAGTGATCCATCCTACCAGAAATTGTCGAACATAAGGGTTTAAAACGTTCATGCGTTCTTTTAACAGAGGTATGAATTCCTCAATACTGCAAAATCCAAATGCCAAAAAGTGGAACCACATGGAGAGTCAAAGTCTTTAAAGTTAATTTTCAAACACAGAAACAAAAAGCTAGCTTAACACACCTGAACTGATCACTTTCCGTCACAATATCCTATTCCACAAGGTACAACTCTAATCAGCACACGACTAAAATCAACACACCACACGAGAAAATATTCATACCTTAACAAGGCGGTCTAAAAGATGAGCAGCACTTTGGACATTGGCATCAGAATCAGCTGAGAGTTTGCATAAAGCATCGAAAATATCATTGAAGAAAAAAATGAACTCCCCTCTCACAACCTGTAAGTAAACAAGGGGATTAGTGCCGTCAATGCGAAAAACACACAATAGGGCTAAACAAAGAACAAACGACATGGATACAGTGACAGCCTTTTACCTTTGCAATGTTGTAGAGAGCTTCGCATGCATAGTAGCGAACTCGGCTATCTTGATCAAAAAAGGCGCGAATCACAGGTGGCACTATTTGCTACAAGAGTCAAAAAAGAAGAATTAGAAAAAGAAAGGACACTAATACCATTTTATTAGAGTAATGTTCATTAAAAAGTGTTATAGTGCACTATTTGCTTAATGTAATTAGAAAACATTCTATAATCCACTAATACCATAGATGGATTAACACACTAATTAGACTATAGTAAAAAGCAACGTTCATTAAGTGCACAAGTTTGAATATTTACATATATAAATATAAAAAATACCTCAAGATATTGAGCAGCTTCTGAAGACAAACCAACAGTTACAGCAGCTAAGCCAATTAGTCCACCCTATGAAAACAAAAATCGAAAACCCTCAGATAAAATAATAAACGCAAATGCTAATCAAATAGCAAACCTTTCGATGATTGGCTTGAGGGGATTTAGCAAAGTCCTTAATCAACAGGTTGATGACTTTGGAGATCTTGTCATGGTCACCCGAAGTAATTAAAGCCTTCACAGCGTTCTCAAGCTGCGATTAAACAGTTACACATCATCATCATCATCATCTAAGACTAAAGAAAGCAAAAATTCGAAAAACAAAAAAAACAAAGATGGCATAATACATCAAGGGCGGCGTTTTTGCGCTTCTCGTAGAGTTTATCGGAGAGATTGCGGTGAACAGCGGCCGGAATCGCTGAAAGAGCGTCTGACATGTCAGTTTAAATTCTTAAAACCTTCTCCGGCGGCGTCGCGAGCGAGAAACAGAAAACTCCGACGACCTAATTCGAAACAAGACCGGTGGAGGAGAATTCTCTGTTCGCAATCAGAAATTCTCAGAGCGGATGACTCAACGAAAACAATCCCAATCAGATCTGATCAAAATCGAGAGGAACTGATTTGTGGCTACCAGTTGCTCGGTTTCTCCAGTTCGATTTCCAGCGGAAGTTAAACTATTTTTTTATTGTTATTATTATTTCCTCTCCTTTTCAACAACTTTTTGGTGCTCTACTTTGCTTCCATGTGGATAGATTTTTAATATCAACACACAGGTGATATTTAAATTTTAAAATAAAAATAAATTAAAAAAATTTAGCATAGAGCCAATGGAAAGTGCGTGATCACATTAGTAAATGACAAATTTAATCTTCAACGTGGAAGCTATGCCAACAAAGATGTTATCGGTACTTGTTAAAATTGATTTTAATAAGGGCCAGAGATGTGTTATCAAGACTATCTCCTACTCATCTCTTATCTCTATAATAGAGATCTCTAAAATAAAAGTAAAAATAAAAATAGTGTTTTTTCTCCAATATATTTCTCTATAATAGATAAATGCTATATTTGCCTCTATAAATAGAGAAATATTATTTTTTTCTCTATATTTGGGAGAAAAAAATAACATTCATCTATTTATAGAGACAAATATAGCATTCTTTTATTATAGAGAAATACATTAGAGTAAAAATACTATCTCTAATTTTTTTTTTATTTTAGAGATCTCTATTATAGAGATGGGTTGGACGGTTAGGATAGAGAGTTTTGTCCTTTAGAGAACAGTGGAGCAGTCAGTTTAGTTAGATAGAGGGCTCTCCGGGTGATCGTTTGAATGGGCTTTTCAGGGAAGACTATTAATACGACTTTAAAAGCTTTTGTATGTTCTCCTCGGATGAAAATACAATGAAATATTGACTCAGATGGCGTAAGATCTATCTATCTATTCCTAGGTGATATTATATTACTTCATTGTATGTGTTGTTTAATCTCTGGTGAAATTATAATCATGGCCCCATTTGGTTAATAAAAGTTGTAGTAGAGGCAATAAAACATCCAAGTGAAGTCTACAGAAACGGTTGTAGAAAAGCACGTGTAAGTTAGATGAGAAGCATTGTTCCCAGACTGAGAACTTATATGTCATCTGTGTTTACCCTATTAAGACCATATCCTCTATTCAAAAATTCACTAGGCGTTCCTTGTACGTTCGGCTTGGTCTACCGCCGAATAAATTTTTTTAAGATTAATCGAGGATTAGTTTTATGTTTTTGGTTTTTGTATATATTTTATTAATTGTACAATAAACATGTGTGTCTAGTGTGTCCAGTTGCTGGTTTGTAGCAGATTTTCATTCTTTTTCGTTAATGATGATAAATTACCAAAATATCTTCATCTCTTTCCTTCAACCTCTGTCGACAATAAACCTTAATTTAACTTTCAAAACTTTATTTTCACGTTTTGTAACAATTTCTTCATGTTTTTTTTCTTACGTTTATACCCATATTTCATCGAATTTCATCATAATACATGATTTAAAACTCAAAATAAAGAAAAAAACTCATTTTTGGGTTCTAATTTTTTTATGCGACTTGACCCAAAAAGCCACAGTTACATGTGAGTAGCGTTCAAACACAGATAAAACGGCTGCGGTGGCCGCATTTTTTAAAACCGACTGAAGTTGACAAAAAAAAATACTTTGAAGTCATTTGAAGAATGAAGAATGCTAATTTTACATTGTTGTTGTCATTTCAACAAATGTCTACTTGAGTTAATTACTAGATATCATATTAGTTTATAAAAACTCACTTACTAAAGCCAGTAACTTCATTCAAATCTCCTCTCTTTGTCTTTTGCAGTTGACTAAATATTTTCTTCTTACTTTCTCAGAAGAAGCAATGTAGATATTAGGTGAAACATCATTTGTTTTGTTTAAATTCGAATCGAATGTGAAATACATGCTAACTTCAATTTTTTTGTACACTACAATTATAATCCCTATTTGAATATCATGTTTCGTGCAAGGAGTGGCCTATCAAATGACACAAGATTTTATGAAACATGCGTTAACATGTCAGTTTATACAATCACTACAAGAAAACACAAGTTTAGCGAGGAAGCTTAACGAGGAAAACTAATCCTCGTAAATTTACGTCGACTTTACGAGGAACTTACGAGAAAATATAAAATCAACGTTATTTCCTCGTAAAATAAAATCATTTCGCCGTAAAGTCGATCTAATGTCACGTGGCTTTTACGAGGAAATACGCTTTCCTCGTAAACTCGACGTAAATGTAGCGTGTACATTACGAGGAAATATTTTACGTCTACTTAGCGAGGAAATTTTGAATCCACCAACTTTGTAGTTGTAACACGTTTTTTTTTCGGCAACCTAACTAAATTTCGTCGTAAATTCCTAGTAAAATTACAACTACCAGATCCAAAAATTTCATATAAATATGGACGTTTGAACATCATTTTAAACACACCAACAAGAAAGAAAAAAAACGTGAAAGAAAAAAAAATGTCGACCTCCGGGAATATTTCCGAGTTGCGGAGGTGGATGTATATGCATAGAGATGCTAACGGGAGAGTGACGAAAGAATACCTTGCGGGGCTGGAGACATTTATGCATCAAGCAGATTTCACACCGCTCGCCCAAAAAAGCGGTAAGATGTTCTGTCCTTGTCGGAAATGCAACAATTCGAAATTGGCAAATCGTGAAAATGTTTGGAAGCATTTAATAAATAGAGGATTCACGCCAAATTACTATATCTGGTTTCAACATGAAAAAGATTATAATTATTATCAGAATGAAGCTAGTAGTAGTAATATCAATTTTCAGGAAGAACCGGTTGATCATCATTTGCATAATAAACATAGTTACCATCAGGAGGAGCAGATGGTAGATTATGATAGGGTTCATGATATGGTAGCTGATGCATTCGTAGCTCATGATGAAGATGAAGAATCTAACATAGATGCAAAAAAGTTTTATGAAATGTTAAATGCGGCGAATCAGCCATTTTACAGTGGTTGTAGAGAAGGTCTCTCTAAATTGTCGTTGGATGCTAGAATGATGAATATTAAAACTGATCACAATCTACCTGAAAGTTGCATGAATAAATGTGCAGACTTGTTTAAAGAGTATTTGCCGGAAGACAATGTGTCTGCTGATTCTTATTATGAGATTCAGACATTGGTTTATAGTCTTTGGTTGCCTTCGGAGATGATAGATGTTTGCATCGACAACTGCATGATCTACTGGGGAGATGATGAGAAGTTAGAAGAATGT
>NC_027749.1:42248495-42249773 GCF_000695525.1 Brassica oleracea var. oleracea
ACCACCGGAGATGTGCATGCAACGAGAGTTGCTATTCTTGACCATATAAATACCTGGTCCAAACCATCCAAAAAGGTCTCTGGATATTTTCCTACAACCACTGATAAAAGAGTTGAAGGATTTGTGGTCAACAGGGGTGAGGACGTATGACTGCTCAACGAAGACGAATTTTACGATGCGAGCGATGCTTTTGTGGACCATAAGTGACTTTCCTGCCTATGGGATGTTGTCTGGATGGACTACACATGGGAGATTAGCTTGTCCATATTGTAATGGAATGACATATGCGTTTCAACTAAAGAATGGTAGGAAGACAAGATGGTTCGATTGTCATCGTCGATTTCTTCCCATTGGCCATTCGTACAAAAAAAAACAATAAATTGTTTAGGCACAAAAGGGTTGTGAGAGACACTCCTCCTCCATATTTAACTGGAGAACAAATTGAAGCGCAAATCGACTACTACGAAGCTAAATAAACAGGACGTTGTGGTGGTAATTGGCATGTCCCTCGTAATATGCCAGATTCTTACGGTGTTCATCACAACTGGCACAAGAAGAGTATATTTTGGGAGTTACCATATTGGAAGGATCTTCTTCTGCGCCACAACCTCGATGTGATGCATATAGAGAAAAATTTCTATGAGAAAATCATGAATACAATATTGAATGTCCTAGGGAAGACAAAAGACAACATAAAATCGAGGTTGGACTTGCCGAATATTTGCTCAAGAAGTGAGTTACATATAAAAAGCAATGGACAATTCCCGTTCCGATCAGATTGTCTTCAGAAAAAAGTTCTTGTTCCCGTTCAAGAAGTGAATTACATATAAAAACCAATGGACAAGAGTCATGATTGTCATGTCTTTATGCAACGACTATTTCTCTTTGCATTTGCGGAACTACTTCCAACAAACGTACATGAAGCACTTGCAGGTAATATATTATAACGCAGTAATTTTATAATGGTTTAGTTTGCAATAATATATGACTAATAATGTGCTTAATTGTTTTTGGAATATAAAAGGCATTGGAACATTTTTCAGGGATCTGAGCACACGCACTCTTAAAGAAGAAATCGTGGAACAGCTTCAGGAGAACATTTCCATCTTATTGTGCAACTTGGAAAAAAAATTTCCTCCGGGATTTTTTGACGTCATGGAGCATCTAGCTGTCCACCTCCCATATGAGGCATTGCTTCATGGACCTGTACATTACGGATGGATGAATCAGTATGAGCGAGCCATGAAATATTTGAAGGGAAAAGCAAAGAACCTCGCA
>NC_027749.1:42250136-42311898 GCF_000695525.1 Brassica oleracea var. oleracea
AAGACGCTCATAGTGCACACACCTATATTCTACTCAATTGTGATGATCCATTGATGCGTTATTTTGAAAGGTAACATATATTGACACTTCGAAACACATATAAGTATAATTAATTGTATAATTGCGAGAGATTCATTCCTATAAAATGTGATTTTACAGCCTATTTGTTTCTCAAGTCGAGGAAACATTTTGTGGTATATCCACAAGTGACGTAGACAAAAGGAAATATCAACATTTTATTAAGTGGTTGAAGAATCAGGTATTAACTCAAACTCTTCATTTTTTTTCAGGTTGATCAAACTCTTTTTTCATACATGATATGTATTTTAACGTTCTCTTTATTTTTGCAGGTTGATTATGTCAACGATGCAGATTATCCTAAATGGTTCCACAAAGTAATTCAATCTCCACTTGTAAAGGTCACCACATCACAGATGTATTTCAAACGAGGCTATACTTTTCACACATATGCGTATGGTAGACAGCGGACGACTAGTAACTATGGAATATGTGTGAAAGGGGAAACATATTTCTACGGGATCTTGACGGAGATTATTGAAGTCGAATTTCCAGGGATACTGAAGCTGAAATGCGTCCTCTTCAAATGTGAATGGTTCGACCCCGTCGTCAACAGAGGTGTTCGGTTTAACAAATTCGGTGTAGTTGATGTCAATGGTGGACGAAGGTACAACAAATTATTATTTTTTTCCATACATGAGCAAAATAAATTAATTTCTACGTTTTCTTTATTTTGCAATCAAGCCTTTCATCTTAGCTTCACAGGCAGACCAAGTTAGCTTCCTTCCATACCCTCGGATGAGAGAATCGGGAATAAATTGGTTAGCCGTGATCAAATTTACACCTCAAGGACGAATCATTAGTGGAGAAGAACCACCATTACAAGTAGAACAGATAAATGAAGTCGAGGAACCTGAACAAGAAATTGATGACATCCTTCTCATTGATCCGCATAATCATGAGTACAAAGATCTTACCAACGATGCCACAGACGATATTGTTGAAGACGAGTTTAATGAAAATGATGATGTTTCTAGTGATGACGAGAATGTCGATGTATCCGATTGATGTATTTGTTTTTAATAAGATTGATTTTCAGACTTAATGCATGTGATTTGATGGATTTAATCATGAAAAACTATTTATATAATTTGATTTTGTGTAAGGTAATGGGAGTTTATATTAGAAATAAGAGATTGAGATTATAAGTTAAGGAATTGTGGTTTTAGAATTAGGGGTTTGGAATGGGAAGAATAGATTGAGGTTATAGGGAAGAAGGGTTTGGGGTTTGGAATATATGAAGTAGAAGATAAGGAAGATGGGGTTTGGGGTTTCGGATTTTAGGGATTTAAACATAATCCGCGTAATTTCCTCGTAAAATAACGACGAAATAACGACGAAATTAAAAAATAAAGAATGTGGGACTCATTAATTCCACGTAAGCAGAAATGGTCGTAAAGACCTCGTAACCGGAAAACGCGGGCCTTGCTATTTCCTCGTAAAATAAAAACACGGGCCTTGCTATTTCCTCGTAATTTAACATGGGCTTTACGAGGAAACAAAACGTGGGCCTTTGTAATTCCTCGTAAATTTACGAGGAAATTACGAGGATATCTAATATCTTATATATACTCGCGAACGCTCACACTTTCATTTCGTCTCAACTTCCTCTCCACTTCTTCTATATTTCGTAGCAATGGTAACTCTCTCTAATTTGATTAGTTTAGGATATATTAGGTGGTTAGTGTAGAGAATTTAGATAGGTTTACGGATTTTATGTTAATTAGTGTTGATTAGGTGGTTAATGTAGGGAATTTAGCTAGATTTATAGAAATTGTTAATTATAGAATTTGTTTTGATGTTAACTTCAAATATTAATTTTTTTTGCAGGGCCTTCGAAAGAACATGCTTACTCCCCATTACAGAGAGTTGTTCGGTGAGCCTGATAGTCGTTTAGACCCGCCTTCTTTGGCTCCCTGTTCTTCTTCAGCTCCCGGTTATTCGGGTCCGGAGACTGTCCCCGAGACTCAGTCTTCTCAGAGAGTCTCTCGGCCGCCTTCTTCTAGTGCACCATCGGTTCATCATGTGCCTCCTCCGATGGCTCCTCCGACGATGCCTCCTCCTGTGGCTCCTCTGATGCCCGCCGAAATTCATCCCGATTTTATGATGCCTCCGAGTGCTCCTTACTCGCAATATACTGTCGAGGACCTTCTCGGTCAGCCATGCAGAGAAGGTTTACCAGTCATAGACCCCAATCGACCGGACGGAACTTTGTGGTATGTTACATTAATTATTATTTTTTAATTCTTTTAAAAACTTTTTATAACATTAATAAATAATTTATACTTTAAATTTGTTTTTTTTTCAGGTTTGGGGTTGACGGATGTCTTGCATCGGACGTAACCGACACGATCAAAGGTTACTTCTCCATGCCACATCCGAACTGGAAAAAGACGCCGATTTACGTCTTTCTGACGTGGTTCAAAAATTACGTTGTAAGTTACTATTAATTAATTATATATACTTTAATTTTTCATGATTTATATATATATATTTTTTAAAAACTAATTATTAATTTAATTTCTTTTGTACAGCAAAAATATCATTGGTCCATGGGGTTCAATGAGAGGGTGAGGAAAGCGTTTTACGCGAAGGCGAAAGTTCGCTTGTTGGACACGGTCTCCAACTGGAAGGGTGACTAGATCGTGAAGAGGTATGAGCGTGGCAAACCCGCTGAGCTCACCACGAATGTGTGGGATGGCCTCATCCGTTATTGGCGGGATCCTGACGCCATTAGAATCGCTCAGTCTTGCTCTGCCTCTCGTAACACGGTAGATGAGCACGGCCACGGACCGATGCTTCACTCTACGGGCCAAAAACTCCACGCCAGTGTCCGTTTGGAAATGGTAATTAAATATTTTATTTAATTATTTTTTTAATATATATATATATTTATTCTAACTTTCTTAAATGTTTTTTAGGCCAATTTTGCAACTTTACGAGAGGACCCACAAGAACAAGACGGGCCAATTTCTTGATGGCAAGTCCGAGCAAATCTTCAACGACTTGGTTGCTCGGGTTGACGACCGCCAGACCCAGCTGACCCAGCAGTCCACCGACGGATTACCCGTCACCTTATCCACACTTGAAGTGGATAGAATTTATGAAGAGGTAAATTTTTTTAAATTTTATTTTTTTTATTATTCATATAATTTAACTTTAAATTTTTTACTAACAATATATATATATATATATATATATATATATTTTAAGGTTGTCCCTAAGAAAAAGGAACGTACGTTGGGGATTGGTTCCGTCAACGATGTTCCGAGAGCGACATCGTCTTATGGTTAGAGACGGGATGAGGAAGTCACTGAGCTGCGCAACGAGTCGGCCTCGACAAAAACTGCGTTCCCAGCTCATATGAGTGGAGGCGAGGGCTTCTTGAACGTTATAGCGGCCACAAATCCGGAATGGGAGTCCATGCTGAGGAACATGCGACAACAACATCCCTTTCCAGGCGAGTCATCCGGCACACATAACGAGGCGGATGTTGCGAGGAGGAGTGAGAAATTCTACCAGGCGATGAACGACTCTTAGTTCTTTTTTTTCCGGTTGTTGTATTATAAATTCAAAACTTATTTATATAAAAAAATATTTTCGTATTGATTTTTATTTTAAATTATAATTTTATTAATAAATTAAATAATTTTAATTATTTTTTAATTATATTTTTAAATTCTGTAAAATAAAAAACGAAGTAAATTTGTAACTAAATTACTACTTATTTACGTGGAAAGTTTACGAGGAAATGACAAGGAAGATTAAACGAGTATTTTACAAGGAAATACTTTCGAGGTATTTACGTGTATTTTACGAGGAAATACTTTCGAGATATTTACGTATAATTTACGAGGAACTCTTTTCAAGGTATTTACGAGGAAATATAGCGACCTCCTTACGTGGAATGATTACATGGTCTTTACAACGAAATGATGTACTTCGTCTTTACAACGAAATGATGTACTTCGTCTTTACGACGAAATGTTTTCCTAGCTAAGTTACGACGAATTGGCGAGGAAATATGCGTTACGACGAACGAGTAACGACGAAACGTGTTTCCTCGCTAATTCCTCGTAAAGCCTCTTTTACGACGAACTCACGAGGAATATCACCGTCGTTAATCTCATGTTTTCTTGTAGTGAATTAAAGTACAAAAGTAAGACAATGGAGAGCTTGTCTTATAAAAACGACTACCACTCCCGTGCAACGATTGGTAAGGGTTGGCGTACATTTAGCCAACAAACCCTTATAAGAGAGGATGTAGCCTAATTGGTAGGGATATCATGAGGCGGCGGCTACGACGAAAGGTTAACTTTCGAGTTTTTTTGTTCTATGAATAAAGATGGTACATAAGTGTCGTGCCAAGGGTTTTAGGGACCTAAGGCACGTTTCAAAAATAAATTTATATACAATTATAAGGAAAACAATTTTCTAATACGATATATCACATTCACCAAATACATAAGTTTAACACTTACAAGAATAAGTTTATTACGTAAATATGCTATATTATGTCATATAAGAAATTAATATATGGATTCAGAAATTAAGTTATTTGATTCTCGTGAAAATATTTTTAGAAATAAATTTAAGCAACTAGACTAAAAAATATTTTAAATTTTGGGGCCCTAGAAAACGTAATATTATTCGAGGGTCTAAGGCGAATGCCTTTTATAATACACTGTAGACACGTCTCTTGATACATTTGTATCTCTAAAGGTAAATCATGTGGTTTCTTGTTGACGTTAAAGTAAGTGGATTTACTTAATTAGTTTGATGTTTTTTATTTCATCCAATTTCAGGTTGAAGACACGGGAACAACAAATAATTGAAAACATGGTATCAAAGTTTCAAAAGACTGAACTCTCATTAATTCTCATTCTTGCAAAAGAAAATGATTTTTTTTTTCTCTTTTAAAACCAAGCATAGAAACTGATACAAACCATGTCGACGATTAAACACAATCCCGGAAGACGGAGCCGGCGAACTATCACAAAATTTCCAGAGACCAAAGCCCACATAAGGGATATATGATGAAAACTAATCCTAAAATTTACAACATAACCACAAACATCGAATGAAAACAGAACCATACATGAAACATAATTGCATGTAATCTACAAGAGTTCCTTTGAGCAAGCAGATGGAGCCAAGCAAGATCAAACCACCGCATAGAAAATCTTCCTATAGTGAATAGCCCAAACATATTAAGAACCACAGGTAACAAAGAACTTCAACATATTTATTTCATTAACCGACAAATTTGATAGTCATATTTATGATTTTGTTCACTGATCAGCATATATTTTTCCAAAGCCTACAAAACATGATATTTTTAGAAAAAGGTTACAACTTACATCCGCTAAATTCTTTACAACTTTAAAAACTCGAAGTCAAAAGTTCATACCAAGCATTTGTCGTGGTTTTCTTTTTATTACTTTAAAATCGGTATTTGTTTTACTTTGTTTTCATATAAATTTTTCATTTTAATATAGTTTATATTTGTAAAGGAATATTTAAAAAATATTCACAACTTTTATAGTTTGTATTATGTATCACATTTTTTAAATATTTAAATAATATTTAAAAATTTCACAACCAAAATCTCTATTGTTAGAAGCACAAAGCTAGATTTTACCAATCTAAATTTTAGTTCTGTCTCTTAACAGTTAGTTCTTGAAACTTATTCTTGGCTACTTACATTTTAAAAAGTACTCAATATATATTTTATAAATATTAGTTGTTGACAATAATTAATAAAAATGACAAGGAGAATGACTTGTGATGACACCGTATTTCAAGTTCGATCCACCTGTCATGTGAAACTAAATCACATTTTTCTAGTCACTTTACACGGATATGGACTAGTGCATTTCGGTCCATTTAAATACCCATAAGAGAGTCTATTCGCGAACTACACCTTCCATCCATAGATTAGGTTTGTGTGTTTAATAGATCCGAGTTTAATCCTTTTAACAAAAATGGTTAATTCATTTAAATTTTCTTTTTATAAGATTTTTACAAGTTATTGTGGACACTATTAACGAAACAAATTATATTACAACAATCATCTATATATTTTCTATTACAATTTAGAGATGTTTGCAGTTTTTCAAAAAAAAAAAATTACTTCTATAAATCTTATTAAATTTTCTTATACAAGGAAGAAGTTAACAAAATTTAATTACATATGGAAAAAAATTTAAATTGAATACAATGTAAGATTATTTTCTTATTAAGTTGATTTACGTTTATTCCAATGTAACTTGTTTCCATTTTAACCCCAAACCAATCCACCAATGAGAGCTCTTCCCCTCATCGTCTTCTCAATAAAGAACAGATCTGCTTCCATTTCTCCGCCATAGCCGTAATTTAACCGATAAGGTTCGCCGATTCCAAGCAACAACATGGGAGAAAACACTAACCGCTCCGAAGCCGAACGCCTCCTCGGAATCTCGGAGAAGCTCCTCGAGTCGCGAGATCTGAACGGCTCAAAAGAGTTCGCCATCTTAGCTCAGGAGACAGAGCCTCTCCTCGAAGGCACAGATCAAATCCTCGCCGTGGTCGACGTCTTGCTCGCTTCCGCGGCGGAGAATCGCATCAACAACCAACCGAACTGGTACAAAATCCTCCAGATCGAAGATCCGGACCAATCCTCAGCAGACGCCGATCTGATCAAGAAGCAGTACCGCCGCCTCGCTCTCCTCCTCCACCCGGACAAAAACCGCCTCCCTTACGCCGATCAGGCGTTCCGGTTCGTGGTGGACGCATGGGAGGTGCTGTCGACGGCGTCGAAGAAGTCGCAGTTCGATCTCGTGTTCACGAAGGTGGATCTCGGTGGTGGGAGGAGTAAGAAGAAAGGGACGAGCGAGAGGATGAGTACGTTTTGGACGGCGTGTCCTTACTGTTACGCGCTTCACGAGTATCCTAGGGTTTATCAGGAGTATTGCATCAGATGCCAAAACTGCCAGCGTGCGTTTCACGCGGCGAGTGTTCCTCAGTTGCCTCCGTTGGTGCCTGGAAAGGACGAGTATTATTGCTGTTGGGGGTTTTTTCCGATGGGATTCGTCGGAGGTAAAGGAGGAGAAGAAGCTGCAGCCGCTGCGGGGGATACAACGAAGTTTCCGAACTGGATGCCTCCTGTGTTCGGACAGAATGGTGGTGTTGTTACTCCAACTGAACCTGGTTCTAATGTTAACGGGGCGGGTTCGTCTCGTGGTGTTCCGATTAGCTTTGATGGATGGTCAAGTGGTTCGGGGAAAAGAGATGCGGAGGCGGTGAGGAGTGATGACAATGGTGGAGTTAATTCTGATGGAATGCCGAAGAAGAGAGGAAGAGGGAGGCCTAAGAAGAATGTGTGAGGGTGAAGTTTGGAGAAGATGAAGATTAGGAGGATCATCAGTGTTTGTAGCTTAATCTTTTTTTCTTCATGTAACT
Organism: Brassica oleracea var. oleracea; assembly: GCF_000695525.1. Classification (NCBI taxonomy): domain Eukaryota; kingdom Viridiplantae; phylum Streptophyta; class Magnoliopsida; order Brassicales; family Brassicaceae; genus Brassica; species Brassica oleracea. The sequence goes on from NC_027749.1 coordinate 42,257,655, forward strand.
TGTTAATTTAAGTTGTTATAACTTTATGCATTTTGTTCTTCTCTGGCAATTTTTCTCTGTAACTTGTTGGCATCAAGCTACCTGTGTTTTATCTTCATTTGCCTATCTTAATCGGCATCTTCTTGTATCATAATCTGCTTTGAAGATGGTATGTTCTGATTGCATCATTTAAACACACTACTTTTACATTAGTTTTTGTTTTCATGAAACTCTTTTAACATTCTCCAAGTGTAGATCAAAAAGATAAATATGCACCAAACAAATCTGTGTTTTTTAAAAACAAACATGTCTCAAAAGTATATATTGGCGTTTGGTTTTAAGAACATAAGAAATCCAACTTAGCACTAGTGTCTTTATTACTTGTCTTAAGAGAGTGACAATGTGTTTTTTTTTTGTTGAAATGCCACAGATGTTTGGTACCGGTTAAGTATCTCGGTGATTTTGCGTGTTGGATTACACGATTGATAAAGGATTGTCTCTGACATTGCGTACATTTTACTCTTAATAATCATCTGGCAAAAAAATATGTACGAGCACACTGTTTAACCTGTTTAACTGGCAGTGACAAAAAAAAGAAAAAACCTGTTAATGGATTTATATGCAGTGTCCAACACAGACACTAAGAAAATAGCTTTTGTAACTATTTTATCCTTATGAAGCATGAGGTTATCCTCGACAATGAAGATCCACTACTTTGTTCTTTATCAAGACCGAGCATTTTAGCTCTCATTAGCAGTTGAATGTCCTTGATTAACTCTCAACAACAATCCTATCTCCAAAAGGTCTTTAGGACAAAGAGCGTCAAAGATACAACTACGAAAGTCAGCAACTACATAATTATTTGTTTTTAACCAAAAAAGTATTATAAACGGTCTACATCTTTTAGGAGTCTATAAATGAACTCTTTGAGATTTTCTATTTCTTGACGATATTGAGATCGATGTGTACATACGCAAGAGAAGCCACAAAGACGAAGAAGAAAGCCGATACAAGCATGAACGGTTCCGCAAGCATGTATATTGGTTTGAACGTATAATACACCTGCCAAAGCCATCACATTAACATTAATCAGTTGGTTTGTTCATCATCATTGATGTAATCTAGGCTAGTACAGAAGCTAAGGTTAAAGGTAAACTTTACCTGGAAGGGTACGTTGTGAGTGGGAACTACATTATCCTTTTGCAACACAACCACGGTTCTTCCCACGATGTCAAGGTATGAGTATTTGACCTGACACACAGAACCATATTAGATACATGTTTATAGTTTGCAAATGCAGTTCATGTATCTGTGCGGCTGACCTGTAAGTCTTGATTGACTGTGAAGGGCAAAACAGCAGAAGGGTCCTTTGATCCTTCAGGAAGCACGACCTGAGACAGAATCTTCCTGTGTTAGCGAGTGATTGCTAACAACAGAGCTTGGATAAACGATAAATATTGGTAGAAACCCACTTTGATAGTCAACTTGTTAACTATAGTTTCAACGAGCGGGCAGCCAAAGGTAAAGTTCAAGTAACGTCTGCCATCTGGTGCTTCAAAGAGATAGTCTTCCAATGGAACTCGATAGCCGATGATAAATGTTGCTCTCCACCCTCCAAATAACGGGTATCGCGGTTCAAATTCAAGTTCTGACTGCAAAGACCAACATTTAGGTAGAAAGTGTGAGGTATACGCTGCTAACCACCATTTTGAATTTGATGTAACACACATGGTTGGATCAAGAGAAGAAGATAACCAATGTTTTTAAAACCACATGGTTGGAACATGAACCAGTCACGTAACCCGGTTGGGTCTGGATTATATCTCAAAACAGATAAAGGGTTTTCTCTCAATGTTTGCAATTTAACCCACAAGCCAATCCATAAAATAAACCATCTGTGTATTGATGACGTGACAACCATTTACTTTTTAACACAAATCAAAATTATGTCGTTTTGATACTAAGTATTAAACTAAAAAATTGAATCCCAAGGGATCTGAACCACGAAACAAGCTACCTAACCATTATGCCAATCAGACATAAACGAAAACGTATCTACACTCTGCTTTCCATTAAAACATCATCTTTTTTCAATTTAATGTCATTTTTCAACCAAAAACTTTGCTAAACAGCCCATCATAGACATAAACTTTGCTAGAAACCGAGTTCTCATACGTTAACCCTCTAATCCCTCTCACTTCAATCCCATACTCCTCTCCATAGCAAGATTCCCACCTTTCAGCATCTGATGCTTGTCTTTCCCACGATGTCATGTATAAATAATCACATCTCCTCAAACCCACACTAGTAGCAATGGACTACGACTCTCATGACAAAATCATTCCCAACTTGTGTATGTCCATGCAAACCTATAATGCACAACTCAATCCTGTAAAAGAAAATATCTCCAACTTGCACACCAGGAATCGAACACACGATGAGTTTGTCGTGATTCAGCCACAAGGAACATTCATTCGTCATCGATCCAGGTTTACTACTATCCAGCTTTTCTCTTGTATTCTCAATATCAAGAAGATCCTAAGAGAATCGTAGATCATCCTTGTCTTCCTCGCAGCTTAATGAGGGACGTTGAAGGGTCGTCAGCTTAGTCCTGAAGGAGAGAGACAGTTCTGAGAAGTTGTGAGGAAGACGAGGATGATCTACGATTCTCGTAGGATCTTCTTGATATTCAGAAAAATACAAGAGGAAAGCAGTAAAAGTTGGGTCGTCGACGATGAATGTTCCTTGTGGCTGAATCGTGACAAACGCATCGTGGATTCAATTACTGGTGTGCAAGTTAGAGATATTTTCTTTTACATGATTGAGTGGTGCATTATAGGTTTGCATGGACAGACAAGCTGGAATTGATTTTGTCACTGGGAGTTGTAGCCCTAATGGGAGCCCTTTGCTACTAGTGTGGTTATTTCATGTGGGTATGAGGATAACGATGGTTGAGAAGATGTGATTATTTATATAGGACATGGTGCAAAAGACGAGCATCAAAAGCTGAAAGTTGGGAATCTCGCTATGGAGAGGATTATGCAATATCAGATTGAAGTGAGAGTGATTAGAAAGTTAACGTACGAGAACTCGTTCCTAGAAAAGTTTATGTCCATTATGGGCGTTTAGCAAAGTTTTTGGTTGAAAACGACATTAAAATGGAAAAGATGATGTTAATATATATACGTTTTCTTTTATTCGATAAACGAATATGTCCGATTGACATAATGGTTAGGTAGCTTGTTAACTTGTTTTGTGGTGCAAGGTTCAAATCTCTTAGGATTTAGTCATTTAAGTTAATGCTTAGTATAAAAATGATGTAGTTTTGATTTCTTTTAAAAATTAAATAGTTATCACGTTATCAATACACAAATGATTTATATTGCGGTTTGACTAACACTTGGTGGATTGGCTTAAAACAAAAAAATAGTTTATATTTGATAAGTATTTATCTATATTTTAATTATGTATTATATTTACTAATATTAATTATAAATTTATATATTAAAAATATACTGAACCAAGTTATTGAACCATGTTTGACCCAGTCAAACCATATTGAACAATGACCCAAATAATTGCCCGGTTTTAAAAACATCGAGGATAACCAAACCATACCTTCTTAAAGCCAGTACGCAAATGTGAAGTTGAGATGTTTCCAATGTCATCCCTGTAGTAAACAGAGTTAACTTTGGGAGGAAGTACTGCAAGGAGCGCATTGAATGAGGATGAACCACTGATGGAACGTCTAGATTGATAGTCAACCCTGTCCAAAACTCAAAACGTCAGAAACCCAATTCAGGAGAATGTCATACGTATGAATACAACAAGCCATTAGGCCCATTACATACCTTGAGAAGACACCCTTATGACGAGCTCCCCCATGAGTCAACCTGTAATTCTCCGTTATCTGAAGGCTACCCCAGTGCGAAATCTCAATCTCACGCACAAGCTCCTCAACAACAGCAAACGGACTGTTATTCTCAAAGTGAACGTTCACAGGTGCGTAGGAGTACGGAGCACGGTCCTCATAAGGTCCATATTTGATCTCTTTTCCAGCTCGGTTAGCAGGCTCGACGTTAGTGAAAGACTCTACTCTAGCACTAGGAGTCTTGAAAAAAGTCGTCTGTTGCTTAATATGATAAGGTGAGAGTATTACTGCACTGTCCCGGTAGTAAACCAGCTGAGATTCTGACTGGGCTATCTCTGATGGGAAAGGCTCCAGGGAATGAGTCAGTATGTATAGCACCTCGAGTGTAACGGTTTCGCCCGGGGTTAAGGGGGTGGCAAAGGAAACAAGGAAGTATCCGGTGTCGTTTGGTGCGTCAGGTTGTTCGGTTGGTTTGACATCTAGAGGCAAGTAGGTTTTCTTCTTCTTCTTGCCTGTAATTGCCATGGCTTGGACCATAGACAAATGCTTGATCTGGGTAGGTGGGAAAGCAAGAAGCATATCTGCCGCAGGATCTTTCCCAATATTTTCCACCTAAATAAAGAATTCAGATAAGAAACAAACAAATCCACATAAGGGTTACAATTTCCAGAGCTAAAGTTCCAACCTTTCAGTGTATTATTATCAAGAAAGGAATAAGCTTTGAAGAGAGATACCTTAAGGGTGAAGAAGGCCTTCACGATATGTGAGCTTAAATCGATCTGCAAACAAAAACACCAACACAAAGGGGAAATTAAACGCACAACTGATGAAATTCTACAAGGAAAGAGTCGCATTATCTATCTATCAACGTACTTCAAATCTGATGCCTAAAATTAATAAACCAATCGCACAGTACTTCTACAAACCCAATCGTACTAAATAGATCGGAGAATCGGTAACGCTCAACAGAAGCTTCATCAACTTGAGGTTGCGTAAGAAGTAGAAACGGATACGTTAAGGAAAGTAGAGAGATTTTATGAGATAGATAGATACCCTTCGCTCGGCATTTACGATCTGGAGATCCTGAGCGGACGAAAACGATAAGAATAGAGCTACAGCTACGGAGAAGATCCAGATACGAGCAGCCATTTCGTCACTGCGCTAAAAAGAAAACTCATTAAACCAAAGAACTCGGAGAATGGGAAATTGATAGGAGGGGATTACAGACCGATGAAGAGAGAAACAGCTAGATCTCGACGGCCGGCGAAGCGAGGAGAAGGAGGAACGATGATCCGGTCAACTATAAAGTCTCTCACGATTTATGGATGAGTGTAAAATGAGTTCTCTCTTCTTCCTCGTAACCGAAATGACATGAATCAATGTCGTTTTATATTTTAAAAGATAATGGGCCTTAAACTAGGCGTGGGCGGTTGGCTACAAATTCTAACTTTTATATTCAGATCTCAGGCCTAATTGCTATTGGTGGGCTTTCAACTAATACAAGCCCATTTATAAGGTATAAAGCATTTAAAAAAAAAAAAAAAACACTTTGCCCGTTTGCCGCCATTCGCATCTGCTCAACCTAACTAACTTGTTTCATCCCCAATATTTTAATTTTATTTTATTTTTCCGTCTGTAACATCTGGAATGGCGATCGATTGCCTCGTACTCGGTAACAACACTTTCTTTTCTTCCCTTCTTCAAAGTTTCACGATTGGGTAATAAGAGTATCAACACTATCCTCCATGCGAGTGTTTTCAGGTGCTGGGCAGGAGATAGGAAAGAGCTGTGTAGTAGTAACGATCAATGGCAAAAAGATAATGTTCGATTGTGGGATGCACATGGGCTGCGACGATCACAACCGATACCCAGATTTCTCTATCCTCTCCAATTCCGGTGATTTCGATAGCACCATCTCCTGTGTCATCATCACTCACTTGTATTCATTCATCTCTAAACCCCTCCTTAAAGTTGTCTCCTTTATTTCTATGAATGAAATCGTGTGGGTTCTAATTGTGAGTTTATAATAGTCATATGGATCATGTTGGAGCGCTTCCTTACTTCACGGAGGTCTGTGGGTACAATGGTCCTGTTTACATGTCGGTGAGTTTTTATTGTACTCAAGGTGTTCGATGAAATGTCTGAGCGAGTTGTTGGTTTTTTTTACTTGTTTGTCTCTTTTGTAGTATCCCACGAAGGCTTTGTCTCCGTTGATGCTTGAGGACTATAGGAGGATTATGGTGGATAGAAGAGGCGAGGAGGAGCTTTTCACTTCGGCCCATATCGCTAGTTGCATGAACAAAGGTGCTTGATCATTGGATTCGATCTTTATCTTGGTGAATGTGTGACTTGCTTGCAGTGTCTATAACTTGGCTTCCTTTTTTTTTTTTGCATTTTTGTTAGTAATTCCATTGGACTTGAAGCAGACGATTCAAGTTGATGAAGACCTTCAAATCCGTGCCTATTATGCAGGGCATGTAAGAAACTCATGTCCAGAGCTACTTTGGACTTTAAGTTTCTTATTCTGTGTTTCTTAGAGTTTCTCTTGTGATTGTTGTCATTAGGTACTTGGAGCAGTGATGGTGTATGCAAAGGTGGGAGATGCGGCGATTGTGTACACCGGAGATTACAATATGACTACAGATAGACATCTTGGAGCAGCGAAAATCGACAGGCTCCAGTTGGATCTTCTCATATCAGAGTATGGAAAACTATTTCAATCTTGTTCAGTGGTGTGATTACGAGCCTTCCCTTTCATAAAACTGTATTTGATTTTTTTTTTTTAACTGTTGTTTTAGGTCTACATATGCAACTACCACTCGCGGCTCAAAATATCCCAGGGAGAGAGAGTTTCTTCAAGCTGTAAGTCTGCTTGATGATATCATTGTTGTCTTGTTCCTTCATCAATGTACTAAAGTACCCATTTAGGAGGCTTCGTCTTTCGTTTTGTTAATTGTCTGATATCTGAGATAAAAATCTTCCAGGTTCATAAATGTGTTGCTGGCGGAGGGAAAGCTCTGATTCCTTCATTTGCTCTTGGAAGGGCTCAGGTATGTCTTCTTACAGTAATGGCGCTCTGTGATAGCTTTATCCCTTTCTTAGAACTAAAAGGGCCTGCGTTTCCTTGTTCAGGAACTATGCATGCTGCTCGATGATTACTGGGAACGCATGAATATAAAGGTTCCAATTTACTTCTCGTCAGGTCTGTCAAATCACCACCATTCCTGATGTGAAATCAAGTCTGCAGATTTATCCATCTTCTGAGAATTGTTGAACTTGTGTGTTTTTTCAGGTTTGACCATCCAAGCAAACATGTATTACAAAATGCTCATAAGCTGGACAAGCCAGAACGTCAAAGAAAAGCATGTTACGCATAACCCATTTGATTTTAAGAATGGTATGCTGATTAACCTGGAACGTTGAAAAACGCATTGATAAAGAATTTAGACTATCAAAACTTTGGAATCTAGTTGTTCTTTCATAGTTCTTATAAAATACCTCAGTGCTTTGTCTTTGCTCGCTTTGTAACTGATACCTTCATACTCTGCAGTTAAAGATTTCGATCGATCTCTTATACATGCTCCTGGGCCATGTGTTCTCTTTGCCACACCCGGTATGCTCTGTGCCGGATTCTCACTAGAAGTGTTCAAGCATTGGGCTCCTTCACCGCTAAATCTCGTTGCCCTGCCCGGGTATTTAACCTAAACTGTTCCCCTTTCTTAGCATTTCATGTTATTTTCTTAGCATCTAAGGCACACTTGTATCTCATTTCTTCCCTACAGTTACTCTGTGGCTGGTACTGTTGGTCACAAACTGATGTCTGGTAAACCAACAACGGTTGATCTCTACAATGGCACCAAGGTTGATGTCCGTTGCAAGGTTTGTCTGCTCTTTCTTCCTAAATCTTATTCAAACAGTAGACCACAAATTAAAAGTCTTGATGTTATTTTTTATCAGATACATCAAGTGGCTTTCAGTCCTCACACAGATGCAAAAGGAATAATGGATCTCACAAAGTTTCTTTCCCCAAAGAACATTGTACTCGTGCACGGAGAAAAACCCAGCATGATGTCTCTCAAGGACAAGATAACCTCAGAGCTTGACATCCCCTGTTTCGTCCCTGCCAATGGCGAAACGGTTTCAGTCGCTTCGACCACTTTTGTAAAAGCAAACGCTTCTGATATGTTTCTTAAAATCTGCTCTAACCCAAACTTCAGATTCTCAAACTCCTCTACTCAGCTCCGTGTTACGGACCAGAGAACCGCAGATGGGGTTTTGGTAATAGAGAAGAGCAAAAAGGCAAAGATGGTTCACCAAGATGAAGTCTCTGAGGTGTTACATGAGAAAGACCATGTGGTCTCTTTGGCTTATTGTTGTCCTGTCAAAGTTAAGGGAGAATCAGATGATGTTGGTCTGATCAAACAGTTGTCGGAAAAAATCTCGGAGACAGTGTCTTGTGCTGATGAGATCCATGAATCTGAGACCTGTTTGCAGGTTGGATCTTTCAAGGGTTCTTTGTGTCTGAAAGAGGAGTGTGTGCATAGAAGAGGGATAAGTAGTAGCTGTAGTGAAGTTAAGTTCTTGTGTTGCAACTGGTCTGTTGCAGATTTAGAGCTTGGTTGGGGAATCATCAATGCTATGAAACAAAATCTCTGAGAAGTGTTCAATTTTGTTATGTAAAACGGACTATTTTAATTATTTAATAATATGTAAAACAGCTACTGTACATTTGCTTTCTGGAAGGTATTTGGATCCAATGAGTCATGACCAAAGTGGTTATGTTAGTTTTTAACTGATACGTCAATGGTTTAACCACACACACATGGAGATGGCAATTGGGCTTTCCCGTCCCGTCCCAAACCGCAGCGGGTTCATCTTCAAGCGGCTCACGGTGGGCCTGTTCCGCGCGGGCTGCAGTCCTCAGAAAGGCTGACCAAACCCAATATTAGTAAGTCTTCGCGGGTCGGCCCGCGGGACGTCTTATCTTAAGCTGTCTGCTACTGCTTCCTTCAAGACCAAACTGCATACAAACACGATCAGTGCTGAGTTTCAAGAGAATGAAGTCTATGCCATTGATATTGTGGCAATCAGTGGTGATGGCAAGGTATAATTGTCTTCGATAAAGTGTATTCTACATCTAGTGCGTTTTTGAATTGGCAATAAGTCTATAACCCTCATCTGACTTTGATAAGTGTATTCTACATTTAGTGCGTTTTTGAATTATGTGGTTTAGTTTTCACATAGCCAAGGGAGAGGTCAAGGAATTATAGCTCTAAGTTTCTACCTCTTTCAACAATTACAAGTTTTTAAATTATGTGTCCAGTGTCCCAAACGATTACAAGTTTCCCACGCACGTTAGCTTCAATCATAGCTCTAACTCTTACAAGACCATGCACTACATAACTCTTTAAACCCTTGACGAATCTCCACTTTCTACAGTACTACTCTCAATGTCATTCTAGCCGAGAATCCATGTTCTTTCCCTAAGCATTATATCGACAGTAAAGAGCAAAAAAAACCCACAAATCTTATTTCTTTTCTTAGGTGAGTACACAGATGTTTGATCTAAACTCAAAAGACCACTTGTTCATGAATCGTAACTCAAAAGATGAGAAAGAAGATGAAGGGGAGAAGAAGACAATACCTTGATCAAATGAAAAGATGAATAAGATGCATGAAGCGAATGGAAAGAAGGAAATGAGTTGTTGTGATGGATCAAAGAATAAGAGATGTCTGGAGGAGTTATCGGCTCTTGAATCTCCATTTTTTCCTGTTTCTTTTGCCTTTCATCAGTTAAAGAGACGAAGTGAATAATTGTTTCGGATCCAGTGGGACGTCCCGCAAAACCCGCTTTGGCCCAACCCGCTGAAAACCAATCCCGCAGCAACCCGTCCTGCGAGTCCCGCAAATTTGCGGGCCTACAAATACAAGGTCCAATCCCGCCCCACTACAAACCTTTGCGGGCCAGGCCCACGGTCCAAGTCCAACATTGCCATCTCTACACACACATAATTGTTTTTTAGCAGAGCCTCAGGACGAGTGGGGGATAACAAGAAGCACGCTGTAATCAAAGAAGTAACCAACTTCAATTTTGAAGGATAAAAAAGGCATACAAATGTTGGAATTCAATTGAGTAGGCTTGTGTGATTCTCTTACCTTGAAGCATTCTTATGTAATCCAAACGCAACATTCACTGAACATGTACAAAAACTAAATGTTTACTTCTTCTCTACACATCATCAACAGAAAAGTTTTCTCTACACAACTCGGTTTTGGATTTTTGTAGATGAAATTATTTTGTGTTCAAAAAAAGAAGATGGATCTATTTTAATATGAGAATTCGGCCAAAAAAAACCTCAACTTTGCACGAATTGCCAAAAGAAACATAAACTTTTGGGCTGACAAAAAAAACACCAAACTTTCATTGACTTTAGAATTAATTAACAATGTTTTCGCTGACTTGCCAATTTAGCACGCCGTCAACAAATTTAACAGAAATATTTGACGTCGTTTATTGTTGGCGTTAAGTGAAACGACGTCGTTTTACATGATTTGAAATTAAAAATATGTAGACCCCTGGATTCGAACCCAGCTTGGTTGGTCAAATGACAAGGTATTTTACCACTGGGCTACTGTCACTTTCAAAATACGTACTAACATGTTTACTTTTATTTGATACATATTAAATATAAAAAATTCTCTAAAAACTTAATAAGATCTTTAAAATTCCAAAAAAAAATTAAAAAAATAAAGAAGATTTTTATAAAATTAATTTAGAAATTAAAATTAAAAATAAATTTTTTTTTCTTTTTAAAAAATAAAAACTCTTCTAAAATTTTCTAAAAACTTAAAAAGATCTTTAAAATTCCAAAAAATTGAAAAATAAATTTTTTTTTTATAAAATCAATTTTGAAATTAATAAAATAGAATTTTTTTATAAAATTAATTTTGAAATTAAAAAAGAAATTTTTTATAAAATTAATTTTGAAATTAAAATAGAAAATAAGATTTTATTTTTTTTCTTTTCAATTCGTGAAAAGTTCATGTTTTTTTTAAAAGAAAAAATAAAATTTTATTTCTATTTTAATTTCAAAATTAATTTTATAAAAAAATTCTATTTTATTTTCAAAATTAATTTTATAAGAACAATTTTATAAAAAAATTCTATTTTAATTTCAAAATTAATTTTATAAACAAATTCTTTACTTTTTCAATTTTTTAGAATTTTAAAGATTTTTTTAAGTTTTTAGAAAATTTTGGAAGAGTTTTTATTTTTTAAAAATAAAAATAAATTTTATTTTTAATTTTTATGCTCTAAATTAATTTTATAAAAATCTTCTTTATTTTTTTAATTTTTTTTGGAATTTTAAAGATCTTATTAAATTTTTTTAAAAAATTTTATATTTAATATATACCAAATAAAAGTAAACATGTTAGTAAGTACATTGAAAGTGCCAGTAGCCCAGTGGTAAAATAACTTGTCATTTGACCAAGCAACCTGGGTTCAAATCCAGGGGTCTATATATTTCTGTTAAATTTGTTGACGGTGTGCTAAATTGGCAAGTTAGCGAAAACATTGTTAATTAATTTTAAAGTCAATGAAAGTTTGGTGTTTTTTTGGTCAGCCCAAAAGTTTATGTTTATTTTGGCAATTCGTACAAAGTTGAAGTTTTTTTTGGCCGAATTCTCATTTTAATATGCATCGTGTGTTTCTTTAATGATTTGTTGGGCCAAAAAGTCTTTCAGGCTTTTCCCTTTTGGTTAGGGGTGAACACAATCCATATATTAACTTATTTTCGAATGAATATTAAAAGTAGTGAATATTAAAATTTTAGACTTGTATTTAATGTGATAAAAACGAGTATTTGATATTTTGAAGACTTACTCAAAAATGAAATACTTGCAAGTTATTTATTCCATTTTATTACTTTCTACTTGAAGTAATTCATATGTTCACAAGTATTTGTGAATTACTTGTATGTGAGATACTTCAAATATTTGTGAATTACTTGTAAATATTTTTAATTAATTATAAATATTTTTAAGTATTTAAGAATTATTTATTAAATAATATTCTATTAGAAATAAATATGAAATTGTTTTGTTTACTCTACTAAGAAAAGAACATAAGAATTATTTTAAAAAGAATACCTGTTTTATTTTGGAATTTGGAAAATGGCTTGTTCCTAATTATATTAAAAATTTAGATAATGATGATAATATGTGATTTATAATTACATATATATATATACATGTGTGTGAATATAATTAATAAAAATATTGATAGTTATAAATTGGTAAAAGAAACCTAGTAAAATGCGAGTTTCTAATTTAACATATGATAGTAGTTTATAAACCAAGTCTGGCTTAACATTTTATGCCTTGCGGTTACATTAATGTAATTGGTCTAAATCCCAAACATAGTAAATTTAAGTTGTGACAACCAACTTATTTCGATGTTATTGGTAAGAAATAACCATTAAACTTTGTTGTCTTTAAAACCATAAGGAATGTAATAAGTAACTAGAGCCAACAAACACAACTATTGTCAAAAGAGATATTTTTAGAAGTTTCAACAAATTTAAATAATATATATATACATGCATGTTTTCAAATTTGTAGAAGGCAAACACATATCGAGCAGAAAAATAAACAAATCAACTAAGACAATGAAGCTTCAGTTGTTTTGGCTTGCTTTGGTATTCATTGCCGTCGAAGCTAATCCAGCGAAGCAAGGAAAGAATGCAACAATCCCTGCACTAATAGTTTTTGGAGATTCAATCATGGATACTGGTAATAACAATAGACTTCCAACTCTTTTGAAGTGCAATTTTCCTCCCTACGGCAAAGACTTTCCCGGCGGCTTGGCCACCGGAAGATTTTCTGATGGAAGAGTTCCCTCTGATCTCATTGGTAACAATTCGAAGTTGTTTATATATATATTTTTTATAGAAAATCTTATAGCTATTTTTATCTCATGATACATTTGTTTTTCACCAATTTTTTTCAGCTGAAAAATTGGGATTGGCTAAGTCACTACCAGCATTTATGAACCCGAATTTGAAGCCCCAAGATCTTCTTAAGGGTGTAACATTTGCATCTGGAGGAACTGGTTACGATCCGCTAACTGCTAAGATTATGGTACGTTATAATCTATTATGTTGTTAACGCTGGCTACATATTATAATTAATTGATTCATTTTCTATTATTTGTTATTTTGCAGTCCGTGATATCAGTCTGGGATCAACTAACATATTTCAAGCAATATATATCAACGATTAAACAACATTTTGGAGAGAAAAAAGCTCAAGATATCTTGGACCATAGTTTTTTTGTTGTGTGTTCTAGTAGTAACGACCTTGCTCACACTTTCTTAGCTCAATCACATAAATATGACCGTACCTCATATGCCAATTTCTTGGCTGACTCAGCAGTCAAATTCGTAAGAGTAAGTAATTTAAACTGATTTATATACTACTAAAAATCAAACAATAATAAACTTATATCTAACACTAATTATAATATATCTTATGTATAATACTTAGGAATTACATAAGCTTGGAGCTAAAAAAATCGGAGTGTTTAGCGCAGTGCCGGTTGGATGTGTACCACTTCAAAGAACAGTGTTTGGAGGTTTGTTTACAAGAGGATGTGTTAAACCTTTAAACAACATGGCAAAACAATTCAACGCAAGGCTTTCACCAGCACTAGAATCTTTAGATAAAGAGTTGGATGGTGTCATCCTCTACATTGATGTTTATGATACTCTTTTTGACATGATCCAAAATCCTGCAAAATACGGTAAGCTCATCTTATAAAATATATTTTTATAAATTTTTCATTTGTATTATAAAATCTGAACCAAACTACAGAAGTATAAGTGAATTTAGCTTATCATGTTTCAGGTTTTGAGGTAGCTGATAGAGGATGTTGCGGTAGAGGTTCTCTCGCAATATCCTACATGTGTAACTCATTGAATCCATTCACATGTTCTAATTCCTCAGCCTATATATTTTGGGATAGCTACCACCCAACTGAGAGAGCTTATCAAGTTATCGTGGACAACTTGCTTAACAAATATTTAAGCAAAATCTATTGATGTTTAATCATTTAACTAAAATTTATTTATCTCTTGGTCTGATTGTGTTTCCCCAATCAAATATTACTTAGGAAAAACAAAAAATGTAATAAGACGACAATGAAGCTTGATTTGTTTTTGACCAAACACACATAAAGGGGTCATTTACTGTGACAGTAATAATAATAATAATAATAATCTATTTTTATGACCAAACATGAAAAATATATATAAACATGACAATTTTCATGATTACTATTTTTTGGGTACCATTATTCATGTTTACCACTATTAAAAAGACATTTTCAAAAATATATTTTTCATTAAGAGACAAATTTTTTTTATACATTTGTTATATATATATATATATATATAAAATAAATAGTTATTTAAATAAATAAAAAACTTTAAGAAAATAAAAAATAAAAATAATTTTTATTTATATTTTCGAATTATACTTTTTCAAATTTGAACTTTTTATAAATTTTTTTAATTCTTTTCTCCAATTATTTTTGAAAATATTTTTAAAAATATATATATTTTTAAGTATTTATTTATATATTTATTAGAATCCTAAATTTTACATTTCAGAAATCCTACCCCACACCTCAAATTCTAAGTCTAGATTAGTTAAACCTAGGGTTATAAATGGTTTTTCCCTCTTTAAAAATGAGGATAAAAGTGATTAGTGTAAAAATGAAAAGTGGTATTATGAATGTGATATTTATGGCAATTTCTCTATAAACATGTATCTGATTTTCGTTTGCAGACACATAAAGACCAATCACTATAACATCCTATTTTTATTTTTGTTAATTAAATAGTTTTAGTATAATATTTGTCATCAAATTCATTTTAAAAAGTTACTATTCAATAAGTTTTTAAAATTTTATTTGTTAGGATTTAAAAAATGGAAAATATTATATTTTACATAAAAAACTTTATTTAGAATATAAAATAAGAAAAATACTAACGTATATTATTTTATAATTACCTTTTGTTTAGAATGTTAGAAAAATTAAATTACTATCAAATAATTATGGAGAATTTTCATGTTTACTACTTTTTTGGTACCATTATTCATGTTTACCACCATTAAATAGATATTTTCAAAAATAATTTTTTCATTAAGTAGAAAAAGACTCTGATACCCTTGTTCTCTATATATATAATAAATAATTATTTAAATAAATAATAATAAAAATAATAATATTTTTTTTTTATGTTTTTGAATTATATTTTTTTCAAATTTGAACTTTTTTATAAATTTTTAATCATAACTTCTTTCTGAAAATAAAAAATATTTTTGAAACTATTTTTTTTTTTTGGGAAATTACATGTTTACCACTTTCATGCTACCACTTTTCATTTTTACAACCATTAAAATGACATTTTCAAAAGTATTTTCTTCATTAAGTGGCAAAAGACTCTTACGTCCATGTTCTTTATATATATAATAAATAAATATTTAAATAAATAAAAATCTAAAAAAAAAAAATTTTAATTTTTTTCTGAATTATACTTTTTCGAAATTCAAACCCTAAACCCTAAAACTCAACTCTAAACCCTAAACCATCAATCGTAAATCCTATTTTTTTTTGAAATACGAACCCTAAACCATCAATCATAAATCCTATTTTTTTTTTAAAATAAACCCTAAACCGCGAAACATCAACTCTAAACCCTAAACCCAGAAACATCAACTCTAAACCTTAAACCTTAAACCTTCAACTCTAAACCCTAAAACATCAACTCTAAACCCTAAACCCTAAACTTCAACTCTAAACCCTAAACCATCAACACTAAACCCTAAACTATCAACACTAAACCCTAAACCCTAAAAAGTAAACTCTAAACCCTAAACCCTAAAAAATTAACCTTAAACCCTAAGACAGCAACTCTAAACCCTAAACCTTCAACTCTAAACCCTAAACCCTAAATCCTAAATCCTAAATTCTAAACCCTAGAGTTGGTGTTTTAGGGTTTAGATTTGAAGATTTAGGGTTTCAGGGTTTACGTTTAGGGTTTAGAGTTGATGTTTTAGGGTTTAGATTTGAAGGTTTAGGGTTTTAGGGTTTAGGGTTCGAATTTCAGAAAAATATAAGCTTTAGGGTTTAGGGTTTAGGGTTCAAATTTCAGAAAAATATAAGCTTTAGGGTTTAGGGTTTACGTTTAGGGTTTAGAGTTGATGTCTTAGGGTTTAGAGTTGAAGGTTTAAGGTTTAAGGTTTAGAGTTGATGTTTCTGGGTTTAGGGTTTAGAGTTGATGTTTCAGGGTTTAGGGTTTATTTCAAAAAAAACTCGGGTTTATAATTGATGGTTTAAGGTTTTTAGGGTTTAGGGTTTACGTTTAGGGTTTAGAGTTTATGTTTTAGGGTTTAGATTTGAAGTTTTTGGGTTTAGGGTTTAGAGTTGTGTTTCGGGGTTTAGGGTTTAGAGTTGATGTTTCATGGTTTAGGGTTTAGAGTTGATGTTTTAAGTTTAGATTACTTAACCTTTTTTTTTTTGTCAAAAATAATCAAAAGGTTATAAATGTCTTTTACCCTTCATTAAAGATAAGGGTAAAAGTAGTTAGTGTAAACATGATACTTTGAAAATAGTATTTTTAGCAATTTCCTTTTTTTTTTAATTATATTTTTTTAAGTATTTATTTATATATTTATTAGAATTCTAAATTTCACATTCAAAAAACCCTAGCCCATCCCTCAACTCTAAACCCTAGTTCTAGATTAGTTAACCCTAGAGTAGGCCTGGGCATTTTAACCTGGACCCGAAGACCCGAACCGTAACCGACCCAAAAATACCCGACCCGGAACCGGACCAAAAATGTACAAGTACCTTTTGGGTCTAAATGTTTTTTACCCGAAAGAACAGGAACCGAAAAGGAACCCACCCGAATAGATCCGGACCCAAAAAAACCGACCCGAATAGATCCGACCCGATAAGAACCAATATGTATCCGACTTAAAAACATGTATATTTAAAACTATGATGTTTTTGTGTTCTATTTTATATATATTATTTTATGATTTAGTTGAAATATCTTTTGTGAACAACATTTGTTATTATTTTTTAAACATTTTTAAGTAATATAAAGCTTTAAAATATAAAATTTAGAGTTTTAAAATGTTTTATTTTAATTATTAATAGTTTCATTTAAGCTGTTTTGTAAAATTTTAGATATATATGACAAATATTCAACTAAAGTTGATGGAATTGGGTATATCATGTCCTTTTCAGATCCGAAACGAAAAAAAAACGGAAAGAGCGGACAACGATATCTGAATCCGACCCGGACCCGATATGGACCCGAAAAATTACGGGTATTTTATGGATATTTTAATTATAGACCCGAACCGACCCGGACCCGAGAAGAACTGACCCGAACCCGAATCTAAAATTTCTAAGTACCTAATGGGTCTAAATATTTAGGACCCGAAAAGACCCGGACCCGAAAAGAACCAGCCCGAACCCGATCTGGCGACCCAAACGCCCAGGCCTACCCTAGAGTTATTAATGTCTTTTACCCTTCATTAAAAGTGAAGGTAAAAATGATTAGTGTAAACATGAATAATGGTACTATGAATGTTGTATTTTGACAATTTCCCAATAATTAATTCTAGTTGCTTTTAAATAATTTTAAAATTAAATTTTCACAATTCATATCACTACTATTTCTACAATTGGTTTTTGTTGATTAAATAATTTTTAATATCATATTCATCATCAAATTATCTTTAAAAAATATCATCAAATAACATTTTACTATTTTCTTTTGGTTATGACTTAAAAAAATATGATACAAATCACTTTTTAGTATTTAAAAAAAACTAATATCAAATATTCTTTTACAGTTTTTTCTTGGAGGAGTTTCATGTTTACCAGTTTATCTTTTTTTTTTTTACTTAAAATTTCGACCCGTTCAACTTGCAAAGAGATAAACTAATACCTGCACCTGCCCCCACTTTATTTTGCGGGTAACCCGTGGGACCTGCGGGTAACCCGCGGGACCTGCGGGTTATATTTTTAATTAAAAAATAAATATTTAATTATATTTTCTATAAAATAATATATTTATAAATAATTTTTTCTATTATTTTAAATATTTTTAGTTATTTTTAAAGATAATTTGTATTTTTTGAAAACAAAATCTTTTTAAGAAAAACTTTTTAATCTTTTTTTTAATTTTGAAGGTTGACGGGTACCCGCGAATAAAAATCCACCAACCCGCACTCGCCTCGCATAAAATAGTCTTAACCCGCACCCACGACTCGATTTTTCCAAAATGCTCGACCGGACCCGCCCCGCGGCGGGTCAAACGGGGCAGGCCCCGTGGCTGGTCAAACGGGGCATGGCCCGCGGCGGGTCAAACGGGGGCAGGGCCCGCGGCAGGTCAAACGGGCAGGGCCCGCGGACTATGATTCAAATTCCTAGGCCTACTTTCAAGGTACTATTATTCATATTTACCATCACTAAAATGACATTTTCAAAAATATTTTTTTCATTAACTGGGCAAAGACTCTTTCACCATTGTTTTCTAGATATATATAATAAATAATTATTTAATTAAATAAAATTTAAAAATATTAAAAAATATTTTTGTTTTATGTTTTCGAATTATACTTTTTCAAATTCGAACTTTTCTATAATTTTTTTCTTTTTGAAATTTTTTTTTCAAAATTTCTTTTTGAAAAATGAAAATCATATTTGAAACTACTTTTTTAAAAAAAATTAAGTTTTTATTAGAATCCAAAATACCACATTCATAATACCACTTTTCATGTTTACAGTAACTATTTTTACCCTCTCTAGAGAAAAATACATTTATAAAAATATGGTTAACTAATCTTGACTTAGGGTTTAGAGTTGAGGGGTGGGTACAGTTTTTGGAATTAGAAATTTAGGATTCTAATAAACATATAAATAAATGCTTAAAAATTTATAAAAAAAAATTAAAATAGTTTCAAAAATAATTTTCGATTTTCAAAAAGAAATTTTGAAAAAAAATTCAAAAAAAATTTATAAAAAAGTTTGAATTTGAAAAAGTAATATTTGAAAACATAAATTGTTTTTATTATTATTTTTATGTATTTAAATAATTATTTATTTTATATATATAGAAAACAATGGTATAAAAATCTTTTGCATTTTAATGAAGAATGTATTTTTGAAAATGTCTTTTTAGCGGTGGTAAACATGGATAATGGTACCAAGAAAGTGGTAAAAATGAAAACTCCTCAAAAGAAAAAGAAATCTTTAATTTTACAAATCTCTTTTTGACGTATTTCACAATCTAAAAGTAAGTGATTCTCCCGTACTCATGCACATGTAAAAATAGTTTAAAAATAAAATGTTATAATAATTGATTAATATTTAAATTTAAAATTTTATAATCTATGGGGAAATTACTACAAATATCACATTCATAGTATCAATATTCATGTTTACACTAACCACTTTTACCTCACTTTTAATAAAGAGTAAAATACGTTTATACTCCTAGGGTTAACTAATGTAGACTTAGGGTTTAGAGTTGAGTGGGTGTGGTATGATTTTTGGGAAATTGCCACAAATAACACATTCATAGTACCACTTTTCATATTTACACTAACCACTTTTACCCTCATTTTTAATGAAGAGTAAAAGACATTTATACATCTAGGGTTAACTAATCTAGACTTAGGGTTCAGAGTAGAGGAGTGGAGTAGGGTTTTTGGAATGTGAAATTTAGGATTCTAATAAATATATAAATAAATATAAAAAAAATTTAAAAATAGTTTCAACAGAATTTTTGATTTTCAAAAAGAAATTTTGAAAAAAAAATAAAAAAAAATCGAAAAAAAATATTTATAAAAAAGTTCGAATTTGAAAAAGTATAATTCGAAAACATTAAAAAGAAGTTAATTTTTTAATTATTTATTTAAATAATGATTTATTATATATATAGATAACAAGGGTATAAGAGTTTTTTGCCGCTTAATGAAGAATGTATTTTTGAAAATGTCTTTTTAGTGGTGGTAAAGATGAAAAGTTGTACCATGAAAATGGTAAACATAAAATTTCGCTATGATTTTTGGAATATGAAATTTAGGATTCTAATAATTATATAAATAAATACTTGAAAAAATATAATTTTTTTAGAAAATCGTTTCAAACATAATTTTCGATATTCAAAAAGAATTTTGAAAAAAACATAAATTCGAAAAAAATCAAAATTCAAAAAAGAATTATAAAACAGTTCGAATTTGAAAAAGTATAATTCGAAAACATAAAAAAATATTTTTTTTCAATTTTTTTATTTTATTTTTTTAAATATTTTTTTATTATATATATAGAGAACAATGATATAAAAGTCTTTTGCCACTTAATGAATAAGCTATTTTTGAAAATGTCTATTTTTTGGTTGTAAGGATGAATAATGTTACCATGAAAATGGTAAACATAAAATTCTCTCTAATCTATATGTATTACTTATATAATAATAATATATTTTTGATTAGACATATAATTTTATATATGTGGTATGAGATATCTAGTCAGTTTAATTATCATTTGATTATATTAGATTGCATCTATTTCTTTTGAATTCTACCATAATAGTAACAAACATATAAATTTTGATTAATTACGTTATTTTACATTTAGGTTGGTTGTTCTCTTAATATATAAATATATTTTTGTAATATTTAATATAACCTAATATTTTGTATTGAATATTAAATACACAAAATAAACTAAAGTGTTGTTGATTAAAATTTACCTAAAGGAATATAAAGATACTATTTTGAATGCAATGCATATATATTTTGCAAAAGAAATAAATTGTAAATATTAGATAATATTTTATTTTAATTTTAATTTGTTATGAGGTATTCCATAATTTATATGTATAAAAATAAATAATATATTACTATAAAATAATATATTTTTATTTTATTGTTTTTATTAATATCAAGATTTTTTTTTTATTTTACTTTTTATGAATTCACATTATATAAAAAAATATTATAAAATTCCGATTATAAATTTTTAAAATTTTTCCTTTTTATTATATACGTTACTCTGGAAAAAAAATTAAATTTAAATCTAATTAACAAAAAACTACCAAATCAAAAGCAAAATAAATTTAATAATGGTAATTAAATGTAAAATTTTTAATTTATTAAGGGTATGTACATAATTAACCTTCGTAAAAATTAACTTGAGGGCGACACGTAAGAAACTGAATTTTCAAATAATATTATAGAGATTTTCTTTTTATGAAATCACATTATATAAAAATATTATTAAATTCCAGTTATAAAAATTGTAAAATTTTCCTTTTTATTATATACATTTTTTTATAACATGTTATCTTTATTATTTTCAAAAGAGGATTAAGAGAGTACATAAATCCAAACATACAACAAATACATTTTTAAGTAAAACATGATAATAAAAAAGTAATAATACAATGCTTTCTAACCGATTCACTAACTTTATCTATTTTTGTTCTCGATCTTATATGATTTTGTGTTTGTGATCCAACACTTTTACCACTTAACAGATCAGTGGATGCGATACATCTGTTACATGGCTGCCCATTCCATACACTCCCCGCTCCAGGAGATAATGTGATTTGTTGTAGTCCTATCCACATCATAAATAATCCCTCATACTGACAATGACAAGCACTTAACTCCATCGTCTCCCACTCCATGTCTTCACATAAACGTGCCCTATTTCCTCTTGATGTCAAATAGAGATGAAATGCATCTCTTTGAATTAATGGAGTCACCATCGTCCATATCAGAATGTCAAAATAAAATGACCTACACAATCTTCTCCATGGCCATGGTGGTTTAAGATTCCTTTTTTTGTTCCATAGAACTAGTAATCCTTCCAAAGAATTTTCTGGATGGATTAAACCACCATGTCTAACAAGCCATGGAAATACACCGACAATACAAAACCACCATGGTTTGATTGCTGGGAGATTGCACTCAACAATAATGGAGATAATAGACTCACCTATTAGCGAGAAAAAGGTGTGAAGAGGAGAGTCTTATAAAGGTATTTTTTATAAATACTTTTTAAAAAAGGTGTGAATCAATTGATACAAAAATATACTAATATTCAAAAATTGATTTTTACTAAAATATTTTTCAATAACCATTAAAAAATTGTTTTAAATATATATAAGAAAAATACAATACAAAGCCCAATTTCAAACACCAACTTAAATTATGGTTTTTAAATTTCACATTAAGTTTTAGAGATATAATATATATGATTATTTATATGATGGTATGTATAAAATACTATTAATTATATGATTACTTATATGATGATACATATAAAATACATTAATTAAATGATGACACATACATGATATATAATAGTGACATGAAAAATAAATAGCAACATATTTTTGAAAAAAAATAATGTATGGAATATTATATTATACTGATAAGAAAAGCAAAATAAACATTTAATAGAAATATATAAAACTTTCTATTTACAACAAATATATATTTATATAAAAGATAAAGAAAACACTCGTGCGGTTGCACATGTCAATATCTAGTTTTTATTAACACACATGTTACAATTATATCAATTGAAATATTTGAAGTTTGTTTTGCTTATAACTTTGTTAACTCAAAAATTATATATTTAATAGAAATTTAATTATTTATAAAAAAATAAGATTACTTTTACAATTTTATTTTATTTTGTATTTTAAGAAATTAAAATTACTTATTTTATAATTTGTTTTCTTTAAAATTTTTCATTAAACAATTTCTTTGTATTTGTAAGGATTCTATATTTCGTTTTTATTTGAGTTTTTTAAACAACTAAGTTCTTTTTAATAGAAAGTTTTATGTTTAATTAGTTATATATATTTTTTTCTTATACATACAAACACATATTCATCATATTCACACATACTCATGTGCGACAACAACATCATAATTTACAAAAACTATGACAGAATCATAAGATGTAGTAAGGGTTGTAAAATTGAGTTGTATCAATAAATTAAAAAAGTATATCTAGGTAATATTTTTTCTGGTAAACACTATTGTTTTGTTGTAAAAATAATACGAGAAACCTTAAACCAAAATATAGATGTGAAATATTTGTAGTTATTTTTGGTTTATAATGTTTTAACATACAATTATCTATTAAAAAGGAAGATTAGTTATTTATAAGAAAATAATAGGAGTATTTTTACGATTTTCTTTTGATTAGGTTTAAAAAAGGAATATTACATATTTTATGATTAGTTTTCTTTATGACTTTTTAAAATAATTTCTTGTGCTTGTAGGATTTTATAATTCATTTTTGTTTAAGATTGTTTTTTAAAAAGTTACTATTTTTATTTTATAATATTATATAATTTTTAAAGGAAAACTACTTTCAGCTTCTTACAATGATTTTTTTGTGTAGGATTTAAAAAAATTAAAATTACTATCATATATTTTTGAGTAAGATAATTGTATATTTATGATATAAAAAAAACTAAACACATGTCACGATCATGTTAGTTAGAAAATTTTTAAGTGATTATGTGATAATAATTTTCTTTTTCTGAAATCCTAATAAAATAGATTGGTAAAATTATTATTTTTTCCTTTTTAAACCCTAACCAAAAGAGAATTTGATTATTATTTTTTCTTTCTTTTTTAAATCCTGATCAAGGAAAATTGTAAAATTTTATTTAATAGTAATTTTTCTTTTTAGTAATTTTATGCTAAACATGATACTAAAACCTATTTAATTGACAAAGACAAATTGTAAAAATAGTGGTGATATTAAAAAACGAATTGTAAAAATATCTATTTTTAAAAAATTATTTAACATTAACTGGAAATAATTATTGGATAGTAATCTTTTTTAAAAAAAAATTATAAACAAGATATAATTGTAAAAGATTGTGTTATAGTAATTTAATTTTCTAAAATCCTAAAAGAAACCGTTAAAAAAATTTTCTGTAATAATATTTTTTTTTTCTAAATCTCTTTTAAATCTTAAAAAAAAGTTTGTATTATATTTTTGACACTTGTCATAATTTTTAAAATTTTACTGACACAAGTCGTGATAATGTTAATTAACAACTTTGAACAACTAAATTTTATATAATAAGATAAGATATATGTGCATATTATAGAAAAAGATTGAAAAAAAATATGAATCTCTTAATATAAAATTATCATTTACTTTTTACAACAACAAAATATCTTTTCTAAACAAGTAAAGAGTAAATACCAAACCAAATAGCTAAAAAAAATCATTTTTGTTATTTGTTTTGTATTTGCAAGTATCTAAACTCTGGTACTTGATATTCCGTTCAACAACAATGAGTACTTGAAAACTTAAGTCGGATATGAAACAAAAATAACAGTCTGGTAATGAGTATTTGAGGAAAACAGTCAATTCATACCCAACATTTCGCAATATGTTGAATTCGTACCCGACTTATACCACTGTGCGAAAATATACCGAACTGATCCGATATTTTTTATATATGTTCTTAGAAATTTTATATTGAACACATTGCGATATGTGCCCGGGTACGAAATGACTGTTTTTCCGGAATATTTGTGCCCGGGTTCATAAATATTTTTATTTTATTTTTTCAGATGCAGCTATTTTTAGAGATGTATTGTGTATTTCGTTTGTTTTTAACTTTTTATAATTAAAACTACAAAATATTGTGTTACTGTTTTACAAATAAGGGCAGTAGCAATGTGGATATTTACAGATGCGTGGTACTACTACAGCTATCACGAGTCGCTTTCGAAGGCCTCTCTCTTCAAACCAGTGGCTACTTACTCATCACTGTACGGCTTCAATCATTATATCTTCCTCCTCACCTCTCTCATTATCAAACCAAACCTAAACAACTTTCTTTGTGAGTTCAAAGAAAGCATGACCATCAGCGATCAGTTTCCTTGTGGGTTAAGAGTCCTTGTCGTAGACGACGACGCTTCCTGTCTGATAATCCTCGAGAAAATGCTTCTCCGCCTCATGTACCAAGGTAACGGACCTAACGGTCCCTCCCTCTCTTCAAAATCTTCTCTAAAGTTCCTTCCTTTTTGCAGTTACCATCTGCTCCCAAGCCGACGTCGCTTTAACCCTCTTGAGAGAAAGAAAAGGCTGTTTCGATCTGGTCTTGAGCGATGTTCATATGCCTGGTATGAACGGCTACAAACTCCTCCAGCAAGTCGGTCTCGAGATGGATCTTCCTGTCATCAGTAAGTAAGAAAGAAAGAGTCTCGTCTCTCTCTCACTCTCAAAGGTTTTGACCTTTTTTTTTCTTTCTGTTCTCTGTTTCCTTACAGTTTGCTCTGTTTTTTTTTTGTCTTTTATCTTAGTGATGTCTGTTGATGGAAGAACAGCGACAGTCATGACGGGAATCAACCAGGGAGCTTGTGATTATCTTATTAAGCCGATTCGTCCTGAAGAGCTCAAGAACATATGGCAACACGTGGTTCGCAGGAAGTGCACAATCAACAAGAACAGTATCAGCAGCAGCAGCAGCTTGGAGAGTCTTTTCTCTGTTAGTGGAGTCTCAGAGGGGAGTTTGAAACGTAGGAAGAACAAGAGAAGGGTCGATAGTGAAGAAGACGATCTTCTTGATCCTGGAAACAGTTCCAAGAAGTCGCGTGTTGTTTGGTCAATGGAATTACATCAACAATTCGTCAAGGCTATAAACCATCTTGGAATTGAGAGTAGGACCTTTTGACCAATGTTCACTGTTTGTTGCTTGTCAGGTGTGTGTTCCTGACCACAGTTCTCCTTTTTGTTTCAGAAGCTGTACCAAAGCGGATTCTTGAGTTGATGAATGTGCCTAGCTTAAGCAGAGAAAACGTCGCTAGTCATTTACAGGTTTGGTTGTTTTGTTTGCTTTTCAATCTAGCTTTAAGGTTTCTTGTTTATTTCTGGATGTGTATTAGAATTAGAAAAAAGTAATTTTATTAAAATAAGGATATTTTCTTAAAAGGAAAACAAAATCGGATTTTGAAACTATTATAAATATAGGTGTAAGATATTGTAAATTTACTCATTTACATAGTCAATATACAAAACTCTAAAATGTATTTGCCTCAATTCGTTTTGCTCTCTTAAGTTTATTTGCTTTCTTCAAAATAAGATATTATAAATTTATTCATTCACATAATCAATATACAAAACCTAAAAAATATTTGTCTCAATTCTTTTTGCTTGCTTTCTTCAAAATTAGTTTGTGTTTGTTCACAACATTTCTTGATTAATTGCAGAAGTACCGATTGTATTTGAAAAGATTAAGTGGTGCAGCTTCTCAGAGTAGGGACGCTGAGTCTATGGAAAGATATGAAAACATTCAAGCTATGGTTTCCTCTGGACAGATACATCCGCAGGCATTAGCTGCCTTGTATGGTCGACCAATAGACAATCATATGTCTGGTGGTTTTGGAGTTTGGATACCTACTGACAATCATTTTGGTGGATCTAATGTATCATCAGCTTCTAACCGGTGTTTTGGGGCTTTGGACAGTCCTTCATCTGTTGCTGCTTCGATGTCTGTTCATGGTTTATCTTCCTCTGGAAATGTAAGACAGCAAGCTGATGGTTTCAGCAACAGCACAGACTACAGAATCAGACAAGGGAATGGGTCAGGCATCAGTGAAGAATCTTGGATCTTGGGAAGACCTTTAAGACAGCGAAAGGCTTAAGAGGAGTAGACAAGCATTGGTTATGTATCTGTTTCCTTCAAATCTTTAGAATGGATTGAAGTTTTAAGGAAACTTGTATGTCTGCAAAATGTTAGGGGTAAGTGTAAGAAGATGATGAAGAGTTTAGGACAAAGTCCTGTGTTTGTATTGCTAATACAAGTAGAGTTACGTTTTAATGTGGAGGCTTGAGACTGTCTATGAATGAAGATGGATGAGTATTTACAACTCTATACCGTTATAGACAGAATCCATGTAATGATAAAGAGAAAATCCAGTGACTATGACACAGTGAAGTGATATAATATGCAAAGATATTCATTCCGTGGGAATAGAAGGAGACATGAAATATGGAAATGATATTTAACAAATACATATCTATCTATATATATAAAAATATGTTCGTCTCACTCCTGCTTTGCCACGTGGAAAGTCGATGCCTGACAGACCGACACGTGTCCCAGCTGTATTAAACGCAGCATTTCATTTAATCTGAGAATTTGTTGGGCTTTTATCGCTAGGGGAATATCTATAGTGTTTTGGGCTACTACTTTCTGATTATGTATGCGGTCCGTCGGCCCAACCTCGATAACCCTAAATCTAATGAAGCAAAGAAACGTAGGTCGTCTCTCTCCTTTTTTCTGCGGAGCTTGGAAACGTCTGAGCTTCTTCCAAATCTCTGAAACGTAGGTAGTCTCTCTCCTTCTCATTTAACATATTTATAATACTTATGTTTTTTAATGCCACTATAAAAAAAGTATTTTATTTATTAACTCCATTAAAAATATTAACCGTTAGCTATTAAACTAAATTATTTTAACAAAACAATTAAACAACCTGAAAGCTCACGGAGTTATTATAATATATATTAGCCGACCATTTTTTTCTAATTGAAACTGTACTCACACATAAAAAACTATACCAATATTATATAATATTCAACTTTTTTCAGATTAGATGTCGTTCTAATTTTTTCACACTAATTAAGAAAAATGTTAAATGTTCCGTTTACCCCTATTTAGTTATTTAAAACTTATTGATTCTTTTCTACTATTATGTAAGAATTAAACAAAATTAGCACATATTAATTCAAAAGCATACAACCTCACTCATACCACATTTAATTTTTCATGCGGTTGACCTGTGGTAATCATTTCCTCGCACAGATCATTTTGTAAAGCAAACAACACTAACATATATTAGTTCCAAAGCAAATCTAAGATACTACCAATAAGAGCTAAAACGTATTTTCTCCATGCCCAAACATCTTAACAACCATAAACATTATTATACATTTTTTCAAATCCTAACATAAAACACATGCAAAGAAAATATACAATAATATAGACATATACATACGGATCCTAGTATTAGTATATTAAAATGGAACGTAACACATGTTTTAAAGGTCGAAATATGGGAATAAAAATCAAATTTTGAAAATGTTAAAAGAAAAAAAGATAACAGAAATGACAAATGTATGACTAGGAAACCACCGAGCTGTGACTTAGTAACAAAATTTTTAATATAGAAAAAAAAAATAGTTGGAGCTAGCTGTGGATAATAAGAGAGTGACTCGAGTGAATGGTTTTCGCATTAAAACAAGATCTCTAATATGGGCTATACAATATATGTATATAGGTTCTTGGCTACACAAATATATGTTTGATGCAGTTTCTAATTAAGATATTGATACTGTGAACACTTATGCATTTTCGAAGCTTACATGGATGGATGGCAAAAGAATGTTTACAGATGTTAAGACCACGATTAACTCTAGGTTTTTAGAGTAAAGTTTTTAGCAGAAATTAAGAAACTGTTTCTTAACTTTTAATTAAAAAAATTAAGAACCGGTTCTTAAAATCTTCTTAACTTTTAACTAAAAAAACTAAGAACCAGTTCTTAAAATCTTTATTTAAGAATCAATTTTTAATTTTTTTTAATTAAAAATTAAGAAACAGTTTTTTAACTTTCACTAAGAACCACATCTTAAGAACATCTGGTTAATGATGCTCTAAGTTTGTCTTTGTACTAAAGAGAGTTAAAGCATTGCGAGGACGAGTTAGTCATAACATAGACAACAAAGTCAAGATTGATTAAGCAAAAGTAGCAAAGAAACAAAAACAAATTCAATTTTGTCTGAATCAATACAATGACCACTTTACCCCTTTCTTTCTTGCTGTGTCATATTTTAGGGGCAGAAATAATATCAACTATCAATATGTTCAAGAAATCAATCGGTAATGATAGCCTTTTTGATTAAGCAAAAAGAAACAAAAACAAATTCAATATTTATTGAATTTCTATACTGACTTTTTAAAATCGTTTGAAAAATCGTTTCGATTAGCATCTGCATAAACCGGTTTTTAGAACACTGAATAATATACATACTATGCAACTGCAAACATGCAAACGCAGACCATCAACTCTTATTTAGAAACGCAGGCTTCTGTGGCAATAAGCTTTTTATTTTATTTTTGGGGTTTTCTTGTCGCAATAAGTTTTCCTTTCCCCGTGATAACAGCCACATTAAATGCAACAAACAAGTCTCAAATTTAAAACATTAAACGCAACATCAGTTGTTTGCTACGATTAATGTTGCACCACTTTAGCCAAACAGAAAGCAGCTGCTGAAGCTATCGCTCCTATAAAAGTGGTTTCAAACGCACTCCTAAAGGGTCTGCTGCCGGTGAAATGCCCTTTTGCATAGCCAAATATGAAGAGAGCGATCAGAGTTATAGCCGCAGACGCCACTACCGCATTTAAGGCTTGTGGTATGAACATGTAGGGAAATAGCGGTACTAAACCGCCAAGAACATAAGCGATTGCAATCGTGAACGCGCTTTGTAACGCTCTCTTTGGATCTGGCTTCTCTAATCCCAGCTCAAACCTGCGTGAAACAACAAGTTAACGTCATAATTCAACGAATAAAGTCTCACCTCTATTAAAAATGTATATGTGTGTGTTCGAATGTCAATATATATTAATAGCTAAGAACGTTAAATTTCAACTATATGTCAAAACCATACCAAACTAGTTAATACTCCATTTCTGTGTTCATAATATAATTTGTTTTACCTAAAATTAAAAAGATTAAAAGATAACTTTCAAAAAATAATCATGTAATATATATATATAATCATGTAATATATATGTATATATATAATTGATAGTTCAACCAACCAATTATGAAAGCGCATTATATAATTTAACTTGTCATAAAATATTTAATAAATACAAAGGTTGTTTAGGGATATGAAAATAACTTATAAACAAAAGAAATTATTTTATAACAATTTATATTAGTAAAAGTTTATCACTTATATTGGGGGTTTTCTTTTTTGAAAACTGAACAAACATTTACATAGTTTTTTTAAAGATGGAATCTTACCCACACCTGGAAAGTATAAGCCCAGCTTTTTCAGAAAACTAAAAGCTTCCCTCGATTTTCTACTTAATAGTTTAATAATCCAATACAAACAAGGTAATTATTATTATAAAAACGAGTAACTAAAGTGATTTTGGACTAACCTCATCATAAAATCAAGCCATGCTTGAGGATTCTTACGAAGAGCATTAACAACAGGTGAATATTCATGTGGCTCTACTCCATACTGTGCCAGAATCTCTGCCACCTCAGCTGCCTCTGTTAAATCAGTATTGTAAATTGCGTTAAACCGGATAATTCATCCGTTGGACGGTTTAGATTGAGTTGAACAATGGTCTTACCAGTCTCAGGAACGGCCACGATCTCTTCTTGTTCTCGTTTCATCTCTCTCGCGTAATGATCCGCTTCACTCTTGGCCGCTAAGTACCTAAACGTGTAGTTCAAACTTTTTGTTAAAGTTACTCTTTGTAATTCAAACTTTTTAAGTTGTATCTCACACAATAGTTTTTTTTTTTTTGAGAACGATGTCAAACACAATAGTTGCATTTCGAATTTTACCAAATATATTATATTTTTCAAATCACATATAATTTATTAACTAGACCGCATGCTATAATTAACAAGTGATATATATAACATATGGTTACATGCATAAACATAAGTATAAATCATAAATGCATGTTGCATGAACATGAACATGAATGCAGGACTACGTTATTTGTAACTAAATCCAAACAAATTCTGAGCCGAACACTTGAATCCATACCCAAGCCCGGTTCTGGGCTAAGCATGATGAAAGATTTGCTTCAGACCCCAAAATTTTTTTTAATGCAAATAGGTCCTCAAATTTGTTAAAAAAAAAATTAGGCTTCCAAAATTATAAAAATACTTGAACGGATTCCGTAAAATATTTTCCGAATAATGGATATTATATGAACCCGAACCAAATCCGACCAGTATAAAATTTGAATATATGTTAAATCCGAAAATGGGACTATTTTTTCTCGATGATGGATTGATAAAAGTATATGACAACCATCAAGTTATCATATGTAACTAGTTTTTTCAAAGAATCATACGGTTCTGCCAACAGGATACATTTTTTACAAAGCAGGATTCATTTTCTTATAATTATGTGACTAGTAGGATTCAAACATCATTGCATGTAGGATTCGTTTTCTCAATAACATGTGTGGTCAAATAAACCCAATTTTAGTCATTACTTCGTAATTTCGTAGGCAATGTTACGATAGTTTATTTAAGCCGAATAAATATAAATGTAATTAGATCAAAACTTAACTAACCCGCCGAGTCCCATGGAGATAGCACCGGCTGCGACTTCAGCGATACCAGCGGTGAGTACGATGGAAGAAGAGGCATTAGCACCGGAGAGTCCGGCGGCGAGTGCAAAAGGAACGGTTAAACCATCGGAGACGCCGATGATGATGTCACGGACGACTTCTCCGGCGGTGAAGTGTTTCTCGGTGTGATGATCGAGAAGTGATTGCTTCTCAGGCTCTATAGAGATCCTCGTGATCATATCTTCGTCCGTAGCCATTGGAAGATCGAATCTTTTTTTTCTTTCTGAAGTGTTGAAGTGTGCAAACATGATAAATGTTTCTGTGTATATATACGCGAAGAACGAGAGGAATATCAAACAGTTTTTTTTTTAATTTTCTTTTTTTTGTCACCTATTTATACAGACTCATATGGACCATGTGGCCCACACCGGTAGATCTTGATCCATGTGAACGACAAAAGACGACTGCTTCCTAACACTACGTGCTAAGCGATCCGCCATTGAATTTTGCGTCCTTCGTACATAGATGATTTCTGATCGTATGAAACTTCCTTTCAGGATTCTAATATCTTCCAAATAACTTGCAAATGCTGGTCATTCTTCTGGTTCCGAAACCATCTTCACCAATTGAGAACAATATGTTGCAAACGTAACCTGAAATTGACGTAAGTTCTTCATATATTCCATTGCCCATATTAATGCTTCTATCTCCGCATGCAGAGGAGTTAAACAAGCTCGGACATTCCTTGCCCCCAACAGGGCATCAAAACCTTCTAAAGTACTACACCAGCCTTGTCCAGAAAAATATCATTCTCCTTCCAGGAACCATCTGTGAAACACCATCTTCCTGCGATAAATGAGATAGTCGTAACCTCAACCGATGATACTAACCTGTTTTCATTCAATACTTGTGCCGCATCCCAAAGTGTTGACTCTGTTTCTGCCAATTTGAGTGTATCCCTAGATCCATGTCCAATTACTAAAAACTTTATTATTCTTTCCTTTCCAAATATACCAAAGAATCCACGTAAACTGATGATCATCCATCTGTGGTGTAACTCTCCAGAAAAGATGATCCATATTTGTGAAGAGAGAGTATGTTGGGAAAGTAGATGGGTTTGATAGTATCTTGGATAGAGCCCATACCTGAAGTGCTTAAGGACATTCAAAAAACACATGGTTAATCGATTCTTCCTCCGCTCCACATCGTGCACAACATATATCCCCTTGTATTCCTCTCGCTTTCAGATTTCTCTTGACTGCTATACATCCTGTTAACAATTGCCAAAAAAAATATTTCAATTTAGGAGGACACCGTATTTTCCAACAGTAAGACTTCAATGCATCAATTGTAGGTCCAAACATTAAAGGTGGGTTTTCCCTGTCTGGGTAAACTCGTTCTATCTGATATCCTGATTTAACCGTATACTTCCCATTCTTTGTAAAATGCCATCCATCCCTATCCAACATCTGAGTTCTACTCAATGGTATACTCTCTATAATTTTCACATCCTGGTGATCCATCAAAGTCCGGAGTACCTGCGATTTCCAAGTTCGCGAAGTAGAATCGATAAGAGAATCCATTGTAAAGTCTGGATCGAAAATGTGTTGATTTTTATTTGCTGGTCTCGGGCGAGTGGTTGGAAGCCATGGATCATTCCATACAGAGATAGATGATCATGATCCCACCTTTTTAATTAGTCCTTTGCTTACCAGAGATCTAGCAGAAACTATGCTCCACCAACTATATGACGGAGAATATGAACGAATCGGTTCTAGGGGTGAAGCATTCATGTAATACCGACCTTTGAAAACTCGAGAAAATAAAGTATTTGGCTTCTCAATCAGACGCCATAACTGTTTACCAAGCATCGCTGTATTGAAATCAGTGATGTCCTTAAATCCTAAACATCCATCCTCCTTGTTAACACATACTTTGTCCCATGATTTCCAGTGCATACCTCTCGTACTGCCCTCTGGGCTCCACCAGAATTGTGCGACTGCAGACGTCAATTTTTTGGTTGTTGCCTTAGGTAGTCGATAGCAAGACATCACATGATTTGACAATGCTGTAACCACCGATTTTATAATCACTTCCTTTCCTCCTTTTGTAAAGAATTTAAATGTCCATCCATTACCCCTATTATTTAACCGGTCCTGCACAAAACTAAAAACCTGTATCTTGGAATCCCCCAGATTTTCTGGAAGGCCTAGATAAGACCCCATACCTCCAAGATTCTGGATGCCCAATATATCTCGTAGTTCCTGTCTAGCCGATTCCTCAATTTTGTGCCCAAATTGAATTGAAAACTTATCAAAATTTATAAGTTGGCCAGATACTACCTCATACTCCTTTAAAATTCTGAGAAGAGTAAGACACTCTTCTTTTTGATTTATTTCAGTTTAATCTACTTTCATTTTTTTTTAATTATATATTTCTTACCACTTTTATAAGAAAGCTAGTATTAAAGATAAAATATAATAACTCTCTACAGATAGTTACCCCATAAGATTATAATATACTTCGTTTGCTCTAAAATATATGATGTTTAGACATATGCACAACTATTAAAAAATTACTTTTGTCAAAAAATGTTATTTTTTGTCTAAAAATTATCAATTATATAAATTAAAAATTATTTATCCAATTACAAAATACTATTGGTTATAACATTTTAAATAAAATGAAAGTTACCTAGAAAAATGATAATATATTATATATAAAAACATCAAATTTTTTTTTAAAACATCATACATTACGAAACAGGGGAGTATTTTTTATATCTTATCTTAAGTCTGCCACATGTATACACCAAGACTACACAAATTTATCTTAATTCTTACCTTATGGCTGTTTAAAGTTTGAGTACAATAAGTTTTAAATATGCTTAAAATATGTACCAAAAAGACATGTTCTCAAAAACTTACTAAGCTTTTATATAAAATACTTCTGTTTTGTTTTTATTTTATTTTAAAAAACACCAAATCGCATATTCACGCTTAAAAAAACAGAAAGCTAGCTTAATTATAATATAATGATAATTAATCACATTCCCATAAAATGGTTTGTGTGTAAATTATATGGAAAGGAATTAAAAATATAAATACATATCGGAAAATTGTCATTTAAATCACCACCTTTCAAATTTGGTTAAAAAAGATCATCAACTTTCTCGTGGACCATTATTTAAAGCATCAAATTATTCTGACTAGCCTTTTTAACCTCTAACATATTTTGACTAAGTCATTATTAAGACGCCGTTAAAATGGTTAACAAACTGAGTTAACGGGGTTAAGGAATTCATACGACATCGATTTGGAATTTTTTTAAAAAAAATTGTATTCAAGGAGAATCGAACCTGTGACCAAAGCTTCTCTTGTTACAAAGCTAAACCACGTATATAAATACTAATAGTTAATATTATTATAACTCCAAAACATCTTCTCCCAACCTGAATCCCTAATTCGTTACTGTTAGGTTTTAAGAAACAAGAATATGATGAATCCGGCGGTGATTGGTTGGTTTTGAATTCGGAAACCAAACCAGATTTTGTTTGCTTGTGACAAATTCAGCTTCTAAAGGATATAACTTTGTCGGAATTAGAAACTACAAATCGTGAATTTGAACCTAATCATCTTTTCTCATCCTAAATCCCTAATTCAATTCTGCATGTTTTTAGAAGAAACAATTTGGGGATTATTAGACTCATAAATGAATTAGGGGGATAGAAGATGATTTGGAGGTATAATAATATTAACTACTAGTATTCATATATGTTAATGAAATTGTAAGTAGTCTAGTGGTTTAGCTTTGTAACATGAGGAGCTTTGGTCACGGGTTCAATTCCTCTGAATACTTTTTTTTTTTAAATTCCAAAATGACGTCGTATGAATTTAACAGAGATTATAGACGGAGATTAACCCCGTTAACTCAATCTGTTAACCATTTTAACAACATCTTAAAAATGGCTTAGTCAAAATATGTTAGAGGTTAAAACGGCTAGTCAAGATAAGTTGATGTTTTAAATGATGGGACCGTATTATATAAACTACGAAGAACTAAATATTGTAAAGAATAAAAATGATAAGATTATACCAAAGATTAAGAAAAAGATGATTTAACTGCAGAAGCGAGATATTATCTCCTTCCTTAACTCAAAATACGTCCCGTAGTGCGACGGTTCGATAACGTAATGAGTCCCAAGATACAACAGCAAAAAATCTTCTGATTTGCGTCACTCTTTCAGAAGCCTGGCGAAACTAGTTTTGTGTATACTCTCAGACTCGAAAGAAAATTAAAGAGAAAGATAAAAAGAAATATGGAGGATTGTATATTTTGGTGTGTGTACCAGTAAACACAAGTGCTCCTTTTATAACTTCATAAGAATGAAACACGTTATGTAATTGAATGAGTCGACTAACGTATATAACCATAATAGCAATAAAGGAAATTGATTCCCATGACTACGATTCAAAAGACGTTAGTATATCAAGTCTTAAAGTTGCATTGACCACATCAAAGCCAACAATATACTTTAATTGAGTTTATATTTTATATTTAACCAAATATAAAAATATTTTACGAATAAGATTTAAAACAAATTAATTGACATTAAAGTCTAATCAACTTATTAAATCAAAATTCAAACCCAATTATCTAAAGTGAAATATTTGTTAAATTTTATATTTAGCCAAATAATAGTTTTACAAGCTTTTCTTATCATTCACTTTAAACATTCATTTCTCATTCAAAACAACACCGATTTTGACCAACAAATACACTAACTCATAGTGTTTACGGTGACGATTACATCGTGCCCAAATTCTGGTTCTTCCGACAGACGTCTCCGTCGAAAAACCCATCGAAAAAATGGTTTACACCACTTTGTCAAAAACGAGTTCCAACATTAAATGGTCCACGAGAAAGTTTATGTTTTTTTTCCAACCAAATTTGAAAGTTGGTGATTTAAATGATAAATTTTCCAAATATAGTTAAGTGTTTGACACAAAACTTTGGGATCCACCTATCTAACGATTAAGTTTGTGGGGATTATTAATCGGAGAAGGTCGATGTTGCCAGATTTTTGGTGAACGCGGGAAGGCGGTTCGACCGTTAGAAGAGAACTTAATATGCAACGGAAAACCAACACGAGCTAACACTATGAGTTAACTCCAACCACTAAAATCTTTTGACTTCATCTCCGAAAACTGTATTCACCGATTAGATCCTATGCGTTCCACACAAATTATATAAGACAAGGGGAAAAGGTTTTGAGGTTTGATCAGAACTCAGGTGAAAGTGCGCGTGTTTGCCACATGCTCGTCCACAACAAGAAACCACGTATGCCTTTTCTACGTGGAGTGGACACAGGAAACTTTCTGCGTAAAGTTACATGAGAAAGCTACAAGCCTACAAATCTTTACAGATTATAGTGTACAAGTCTGCAAAAGAATAACGGATGAGAAAATGTTATTTACATGAAGCCATATGCGACGCTCCAATTCACACACTTTAATGTATTTCTTGTTTACCTTTTCTGAGCAGAGTTGAGATTATTAGAAACATTCAAAGTCTCATGTGACATGAACCATATAAGAAGAGATTATCTAAATTTCTATGGTTTATAAAATCATTATCACCAGGTGATTTTCCGTGTTAATGCACGAATACAAACATTTATGTAATAATTGAATTATAACAACTGATAAAAAAATTCGTTTTATTTAAAAGTTTTAAGTTATTTTGTAATTTATATATATAATAAAAATATATTATGTATTATTATGTTTCCATCTTAATTAGATATGTGATATTTCACATACAATATTTTGTATTATTTCAAATATTTATTTTGATGTGTTGAATTAAATATATTATTTTAAATTCAACAATGATTTTTATTATATTAAAGTTGGATCTTTATTTTCTTAAATTCATGTAGTTCAGTTAATCCTCTTATATTTATAAATATATTTGTAGTTTTTTGTATAAGTTGGTATATATTGTTTTAGAAAAAATAGGAAACATAACTCTTAAATCAGAGTTGCATTGATAAACATAACTTGTAATATTTTGAAAATTCATACCACACCTTTTTTTTAACACTACTACACGCTAAAATACTAAATCATAGTAAATGGTTGATTCAACTGTTCATAATAAGAATGGTTGGTTATTCATATTTTAGTATATTAGATTTTGTTTCTGATCACAATTTTTGTTACAATTAAACTAAAATCAGAACATCTTGTTAAGTTAGATATTCTTTACTTTTAGCTTAGGATGATAAATATATATTGCAAGATTACGTATAGTTTAATATATGTCATTTTCGATACAATTAAAAATTAAAGTGTTACTAAATAATGTTTTTAAAACTCTAATTATTTAATCAAAAATATATTCATAATTAGAAATATTATTTATTTTGTTGCACCCTCAAATTTTAAATATTTATTTGCTTTTAAAATAATCATTTATGAAAATAATATATTAAAT
This sequence comes from Brassica oleracea var. oleracea, assembly GCF_000695525.1. Taxonomy (NCBI): domain Eukaryota; kingdom Viridiplantae; phylum Streptophyta; class Magnoliopsida; order Brassicales; family Brassicaceae; genus Brassica; species Brassica oleracea. The sequence continues at coordinate 42,295,468 of NC_027749.1, forward strand.
AATTATTTATGCTGTTTTAAATTATTTTCTTATCAATTATTTGATAAAAAAGATATTTATAATAAAAATACCTTCTTCTTTTAGAAAAGAATTTATCCTATTTTTAATTTTGTTTTGTGAAGTTATGTTTATGTATATATAGAATTAAATATTTTCAAAATTTATAGATTTTTTGATTCTTGTTGTTTTGGGAACATAAAGAATAATAAAACCAAAATTCGTTTTAATATAAAATTATATGTTTATATTTTACATATCTTTCTTTTTTATTATTTACTAGGTGATTTTCCCGTGCTCGTGCACGGATAAAAACATCTACAAAATAATAAAATCAATATAATTGATTAACTTTTTATTTCTATTTATTGATAATTTTAAATTGTCTTGTAGTTTATATATTATAAAAACAAATATAATATTGTTTTAAAATACATTATTTTGTTATCTTAACTAAATATATGATTTAGGGTATAATAATTTGGATCGGTTAAGTTATTTTGTGGTATAATGAGTTGTCCCTATTTTTCAAATTGAATTTTAATTATATTAAATTAGATTATTTATAATTTCATTTAGTTCAGTTTATTTTCTTAAATTTCTAAATTTGTATTTATAAATCGATATATCTTGTTTTGGCTTAAATTTATGAGAAAAAAGTTAAAGTGTTGATTAGAAGTTGTATAAGTGAATCAAATTTGCAATCTCTTAAAAACACATCGATCATTAAAGTTTTAGAACATAATATTAACCAAAAAGAACAATTGCTTGAGAATCTGTAATTAGGAAAAGAACAATTGTATGAAATTGTGAGAGAATTTGTTTAAAATAAGAAATTGAATAATTACCCAAAAAATCAAATATTATTTTAGCAAATTTATAATTAAGAAAAAATAATTTTCTTTAGTGTATTAAAGTAAATACTGATTTGTAACTAAATTGAATTTTTATGAAATTGAGATTTATATAAAATGAAATTCCTTATTTTTATATCACATGTTTTAAATATTAAAAATGACTATATTTTTAGTTTTAAGATATTACTTTTGATACTAAATTATTTTATGATATTGATATGATCTTATTTAAAAATATCGAGAACGAAAATATAAATAGATAATATTAGTAATGGCAATTAGTAAAATAGTTTATGACATTGAGTTTTATATAAAAGGAAATTCCTGATTGTCAAATTACATGTTTTAAATATGACAAATTGCTATGTATTTTTACCTTTAAGATATTGTCTTTTTCTACTAAATTTCTTTATGATATTGATATGATTATATATATATATACATATATATAATAAACAAAAATAAAAATATATAATATATATTTTTAAATATAAAGATATATATATTTTTTTATTTAAGAAAAAAATTATTAATAAAAGCTAAAATAGAAATTTTGATAATAGCAATAAAAAATAATATTAATTTATTTAGGTTGACAATGTAATTAACTATCATGAGAATTAACGTGAACGTGACACGTAATAAACAAACTTTTCAAATAATATTATAGAGATGTGCTTTAGTAAAAAAAAGAAAGTTAAATCAAAAACTTAAAAATACATAAATATGTTTTTAAATATTTATTTGGTTTTAAAATAATCATAATATATAATTATTTATGAAAATAATATAATAATAATAATTTATTATGTTTAAAATTATTTTCTTATTAATTATTTGATTAAAAGATATTTATAATAAAAATGTCTTCATCTTATAGAAAAGATATTATCTTATTTTTTCATTTGTTTTGTGAATTTATGTTTTATATATATTTATAAGTACATATTTTCAAAATTTATAGATATTTTTTATTCCTGGTTTTTTGGAAACATAAAGAATAATAAAACTAAAATTATTTTATATAAAAGTCTATGTTTATATTTTACAAATCTTTCCTTTTTATTATTTATGTGCTTTAGTAAAAAGAAAGTTAAATTAAAAAGTTAGTCACAATTTTATTAAGAAAAATAAAAAAAAATAAATAATTGTTATTAATTGCAATAATAATATTTTTAGTTCATTAAGGGTATGTATGAAATCAACCATTGTGAAAATTAACGTTAGCTGACGCGTAGAAAACTAACTTCAATTTAACCTATTAAAACTGAATTACCTTTTGAAGTTTTCTTTTGATTTTTATAGTATTTACATGAGCAATATTGCCTTTAAATTTTAATTAAACATAAATAATATTTTTATTTATTACCAAAATCCACGTTAGGTAAGTGTAAATTTTTTTACTTTAAACTATGTGTTTTGCCCGGGCATGTATGTATACTCTTCTTATGAATGCTTATAAGGGTATATCTTATTGATTAAAAAAAACTAGCATAAAAAATTATTATTTATGTTTAAAAATCAATTTAAAATTCAAATTGTTTACATATGATTGATTTTTATCAATCAATATATGTTTATTATTGTATTGAAGTTTTAAAAGCAATCACGTATTAAAAATAATTTAGAAAATATATTTACACTAAAAGGTTTTTGCTTGATTTGTGTTTAATTATAAATTTTTTTATATCTTAATTTTTTCAAAGTTAGGATAGAAAATTATTATTTTTAGATAATAACACAATATATATAAAAATTATCTTAATTTTTTCAAATAAGTTTTTTTTGTAAAATTTAGTATATTAAACTAAAATCAGCTATTTAATAGAACATATAAATCTGTAGTATGTATTATTCGTTTTTAATTATATAATAAATTATATATAAAAATTAATTAAAGGTAATAGTGATATTAACTGCTCTAGTTTTAACATGAGAGCTTGGATGCTAAAAATCACTTCTCAAATAATAATATAGATATAAATGTATCTCAAAACAATATTAGGTTATTTTACTTATGAATAATCATTTGACCTTATACAACAATAAATAAACCCATTTATGAATAAATCATTCGACCTTATTTAAGTTTTCTTGTGACCTTATTTAAGTTCATTTAGTTGAATACATACTATAAACATATTAAAGTATACGTAAGCAAGCCCTAGCACATCTATATATATACTATATATACAATAAATATCCTCCATACTATCATCTTCATTCAGCAGACCAAATGGTATCATACATGTCAAAATGTTTTAATTGAACATTGAGATGTATTATATTTTAAAAATATTAAGAACTTTTTATCATCTACTATATATTTATTTACACATGTAACTGAACTTTATATTGTGTTACCACCATGAAATGTTTCACATATATGTTATTTTAGAAAGTAATATCTTGATTTATATTTTCTCAAAAATAACATCTTGATTTATATGAGATATAATAAAAACTCATAGTTATAAACATCAAAATACTTACAATAGTCTATAGTTATTAAGTGGATGTTTTCAATGATTTTAATTGACAACAGTCCTAACATTTTATTTATAAAATTTATTGTTAAAAATAATTTAAATCAATTATTTATTAAATACAAGACATAACAAAAAAACAAAAACCTATATAAATCTATATAAATTATATTTAGTCTTAAAAATTATCAATATTCTAAAAATAGTTCTTATAAACGGAACTAAAAAACTGGTTTATCCTACTAATTTTTATCTGAAATATTTAAAATTATTCAAATTATCCGATATTTTATCAAAAATCTTAAAATGTGATTTTTACCTGAATTGTTCAAAATTAACCGAAAACAGAAATCGAACCAGAACCAAATTGAACTCAAAACTTTATCGGGTATCTAAAATGGTTATCCGAACCAAACCAAAACCAAACCTAAATTCATAATAACCAAACGGTTCCTATATCTTTTGAACCGAAAAACAGAACAGAACCGAAACTGAATTAAAAGAAACTGAAACTGAACAGAAAATTGAACGTCCATGCTTAAATATATTAGAGAACAACCAGGCGAATTGACAAATTCGTTAATAAAAAAAAATTGCGCTTTCAAAGCGTTGATGAGAATCTAGTAATTAATTAAAACATTAACTAAAGTACAAGCGAAAACCATTCCAATTCCATTCAGATCATTTTATTGAGATTTTAATCAAGCTAATTAAAATACAAGTAAAAATCTTATTATTACATGTCAATTTTATTGTTATTTTACCAAAAAGAAGAAACGAATTTCTAAGTTGAAGGCATGAGAAGCTAGATTTTTGCTCTCGTTTAAACTTTTTAATAGTCTTCTCAATTTTCATTTGTTTAGTGATAAACTCTACATTAAAAACTGATTTTATAACTTGATTAAATTTTAGAATACTTTCAAAATTCCGAAATTTATTTGTTTTGTTGTCCATTTTTCAATAAATTTAACCTACCAACGGAATGACTTCTAATTTCGCCTATCAAATTCTTTATCCACTCTGAAATTTTCATAAATTTATAGAGTTCTGTGTTTGATGATTGATGCTCTTTGTTGAGTTAGTCTAAGTTGGGCAACAGTTTGAATGCTTCTATAGTATTTTAAAGGATTTTTAACGTGAAAACCCCTCAACTAAGTTTGTTTTGAGTAAAAACTTCCAAACTAAGTATTTAACGAAAAAACCCCCAAACTAACTTTATTTAGTGAATTAAACCCTAGCAGGTCATAATTACCATTACTACCGGTAAATCTTTAGTTTGAGGGTTTCTACATTAAGTAAACATAGTTGAGGGGTTTTACCATTAAAAATCAAAAAAAGAAAAAATTCAAAATTTTATAATATTATCTAAAAATTAGTAACTTAAATTTTCAAAATTATCACTTTTAATTTTCTTTGTAAATATATGAGTTTGATGTGTTTTTAACATCAATATTATATATGTATAATTAAAAATGTAAAAACTCATAAAATATAATAAAAATTATCTAAAGATTTATTATTACAGTTTTATTAGAAAAGATATAATTTCTATTATATTTTCTTGTTTTTTACATTTTTAACCTTTTAGTAATTTTATTACATGTAAATCTTTATTACATTTTTACCAGATAAGATATAATTTTTATTATATTTTTTTGTCTTTTACATTTTTAACATTTTAGTAATTTTATCACAGGTAAATTTTTAGATAATTTTTTATTATATTTTCTGGGTTTTTAAATTTTAAATTTATACATATATGATTTTGATGTTCAAAACATATCAAACTTATATATTTACAAAAAACAATTAAAAGTGGTAATTTTGAAAATTTCAGTTACTAATATTTTTAGATAATATTATAAAAATTTTGATTTTTTTTTCAATTTTTAATGGTAAAACCCCTCAACTATGATTATTTAATGTAGAAATCCCTAAACTACAGATTTACCGATAGTAACGGTAATTATGACCTGGTAGGGTTTAATTCATTAAATAAAATTAGTTTGAGGATTTTTTCGTTAAATACTTAGTTTGAGGGTTTTTATCCTACACAAACTTAGTTGAGTGGTTTTAACGTTAAAAATCCTATTTTTAACGTAGAATCTTTTCAAGAATGACGTGGACCAACCTTGCAAAGTATTCTCCGGACATATTTCACCATAAAGTTTCTTATGATTGTTTGCCTTATCAACTCTCTAACCAACCAAAAACCAAATTCTTTTGCACAGTTGTTTGAATAGTTTTTAGTGTATTTTTTGAATAATTTTCAATCTATGACCCAAAAATCATATACACTTTCTACCAAGACTATAATTTAACTCTCTTACATGTTTGTAAAAACAATTTATTCATCAATTTTCCTTTTAGTCGGCATCGTCGTTGGCCGCGGATCTATGAGAGACCAATCCCAATCCTAGGAGTCTAAATTTTTTTCTTCCCACTTTATTTTTACTTACCTTTTTCATATGCGATAGTGATAGCCTTAATCTGTTATTGAGGTTTACTGTTTTTCTGTCGGTTATCCGGAGGTCTGGTGCGCGTTTTCAGGTTTGATTATTAATAAATATATAAAAACATTTATTTGAAAATTTTCAAACTAAACTTAAAAAAAAACTTAATACCTATACTTATTAGCAAACTATTGACAAACACATTTCCAAAAAAAGATAGCCATAATTAAACAAAGGGTTTTTCTGCACTAACATGATTTTTTTGCTTATTAAACCGCAAACTTAGAAATCTACGGGTCAAATCATAAAGTAGTGGTCAACCCGCAATATAGCCTTAGGTCATGTATTGGTGTATAAGAGTGTGTATTTTTAACTGAAACTAAAACTACGTCGTTTTGAGTAATTTTTTTTTTGTAAAAAAATACATAACAAGAGATTTGAACCCTGGTCTCAAGCTTAACGAAGGGTGACCACGGACTGAGCATTACTTTGTTAAAAATATGCACATTGTTATACACGACCACGGGCTGACCATTACTTTGTGGTCTGACATGTGGTTTTTAAGTTTGCGGTTTAGTAAATGAAGCCTCGACTGTGGACGCGTGTCATATCATTAGGAAGAAGAGGAGAAGGGCACGTGGCAAACATGGGGGCAGACATAGTTTGATAGTTATCCGATCGATAAATTAGGTTGGTTATCTTGGGTTGGGCTTATAAAAATGTAATTGGGTGGGACTGGAATCTCAAGTTTACCATGGTCCACTGGGCTTTCCTTAAATGGAATTAAGCCGACAAAAAAAAAGAAATAAATAATAAATGAAAATAGCTCGGGTAAACCAAATGTAAACCACATAAACCGGAAACCTCACTCTTGCTTTTGACAAACTAATTAATTACCAAAGAACCAGAATCGCAAAACGACAAAAAAGGTACGAGACTAGCAACGTCGCTGCCAGAATAAGGGCCACAACGTCAATTCACTTCAAAACGGAAAATAGAGACCCTTTGTACTGTTCACTCCCTCAGCAAATCGCAATGTCACGTAGTAATCTACCCAAAATGATTACTCCTTCCTATATAAACCCCAAAACCTTGCTCTCGTCGTCGTAAAGTCCTTTACAACAGTTCATGGCATTAACCACGGAGAGGCAAAAAGTCACCAAGATCCTCATCTTCAACGACTCTTCCCCCTCCTCTGCCTCCCTAGTCAACCTCCCCGCAACCCCTTTTCGCGACAACATCAGATCGCTCCTCACTGACGACGCCGAGACTCAAGATTACACCCTCGACAGAAACAACACCACCGTCTCACGTCTCTTCCTCGCCAGCCAAGCAACCGGCGTCGGTTTCCCTCTCTTCGTCATCGAAGAACAAGTCTCAGTCGGTTGCTCTCCCAATCCTCTCTGCGATTTCTGTAGATGCGTCGGTAAAAAAAGACTTCGATCTTTTTCTCGTGATCGTTTTCTTTTTCTTGATCTTTGATTTATGAATTGTACAGGTTGGAGTCATCATTATGTATCGAAGAGGAAGTATCATTTGATAATCCTGCGAGTGATGAGTGGATGAAGCCGTTAAGGAAAGATAGCTTGGAGGTTACTTCATCTTCTTCTCGGCATTTGATGCATGGTGTGATTCACTGCAATGGATTTGGTCACTTGCTCTGCATCAAGAGTGATAATGTTTCTAGTTTTTTCTCTGGCGACCGGGCCATGGATCTTTGAGACCGTCTTTGCTCTACTCTTCACACCAGGTCAACTGGATTCTTTTCTTTACGTTTCTTGACTACAACTCTGTTTTTTATAAGATTTGATGCTATAGTATAATATAATGGAATCTAATATTTGGTATGAATTTTTTTTTACTAACTATAAAAAGATTGTGGTACTAGAGCATTTTGAAAAGGTTTTCAACTATAGCATCTCACAAAAAATAAGGAAAAAAAGATTATTTTATTTATTAGACGACTACTATTAAGAATCCATTGCGGTATTTTTTGAGGAAATTCTTAATACTATTTATATTTAGTAAAATTATATTTTATGTTTGCATGAGATATACATAAAATAACCTTTAGTAGAAGTGTTTTTGTGCACGTTGGACTATCAGAAAAATTGTTGAATTGATATATGACAATTAAAAAAATTTAAAAGAGATTGTGGCATTTTCATGCTAGGCTAGTTTTTTTTAGTTGTTTGAACTAATAATCTATTTATTAGAGCATGATTAACCCGAAGTTCTTAGGATGAGGGTTTTTAGCGGAAGTTAAAAAACTGTTTCTTAACTTCCGGCAAGAACCCCGCTTTAAGAATCCCGAGTTAATCATGGTCTTACACCTGTTAGTTTTGAAATGGAATCACATAAATTTCAAAAATCAAGCGTTACTTTTGTTTTTGGTTTCCAACATATCAAAAACCATGTTGTTGTCCATTTTATGATTACTAGATATTCTAACTAAAATACATTATGAGTTCAAGAATGTATTTTATAAAACACCAACCAAATAGTGTTTATGAAGAAACTGTTAATCGGTGATTTTGTCTTTCTAATATATATATAATGGCTTCAGGAAGATTTCACTGGATGATACATCGAGGAAAGGATCAATGGATCTGAGGCTGCTCCATGGTGTTGCATACGGTCACCCATGGTTCGGGAAAATGGGTTACACACTCTCTCATGGAAACTTTGGGGTAAAAAAAGATCAATATACTCGAGCTATCCTCATTCTCAGCTCTATGGAACTTGACAAGCTCATGGAAGATTTCTCCGGAGTAAGAAAAGAGAGACTGATGAAGATGATCATCGGTTTTTACAGAGAATCCAGCCAAACCCCACTGGTCACTCTTTCTGAGTTGCTTCAGTTCATGCTTGCCTTCAGGTCCAAAGCTCCCATTGAGAGAAAGACCGCAATAGCGCTAGCAGCAATCTCTTCAAGTCCAGTTCCTGGAGAGGACACTTGGGATAACCCTTCTTTCTCATCCCCTGGCAAACACACAATGAGTCGCACTAAGTATGACTCGTTCAATGCTTTGGCTGCGGGAGAAGGCTGTAAATGGTCTGGAAAGAGGTTGAGCGAGACAGCACAAGCGGTTCTCAATGCGTTTAAAGACCGAAACATCGTCTTAACTCGCCGAGAGCTTTATGAGGCTGTTAGTGGTAGCATTCGTGATAAAGGATTGATTAATTTCTTGCTCAAACACATTGACAAAGTTCTAACGGGAGACCAAATCATTCAGAGGTTCACAACTCCGGGATCACGGATCCGATTCCCCCTCATCAAAGTCAATCAAGAAGCATCAACCACTCCTGGACTGAACCCGTATGAAGAAGACATTCTGTATCTGTATCGGAATCTCTTGTTAACGTATCCTGATTTAGAAGTATACAGTGATGCCTCTGAGGTTATCTTGAACTGCAAGAGCTTTTTCAAAGAGTGGCCATTACCTTCTCACCAGGACTAGCAGGAGTCTATAACAGTAGGCTGCCAAGTTCTGCCCAATCACGAAGAGCTGCTCAGAGACTTGACCCGGAAGCTACCTCCTGGAGAGCTCGTGACGGTTTCTCGAAACGCAACCATCAGAGTGCTGAAGTCTGCAGTAGAGAAAGCGCTGAGGGACACTTACTGCATAATGGAGAGTTTTGAAGTGTTGGAGATCAGAAACAAAGATCTTGAGAAGATTGGAGAGAACTCTAGTCTAGAATCAGAAGGTGGTAATAAGATTAGGACGGAGTTTCTGGTGACTGGGTTTGGTCTGGACACATGAACAGTGCTTAGGTATGAAGGTGGGTTTGATAACTGGACCGTTGACTGCAAATGTGGAGCTATAGATGATGACGGTGAGAGAATGGTGGCTTGTGATGCTTGCAAGGTTTGGCACCACACTAAGTTCCATTCAATAGAAGACGGTGACGATGTGCCTTCGGCGTTTTCCTGCTACAGGTGTTTTGGGTTCCAAGAAACGCAGTGTCGACATTCGCTAGCTCTAGCTACTAACTTTGCGTAGCAGGGTTTTTGGATATAGATAGCTTAAGATACAAGAAATGCGGAGCTTCCTTTCTTTTGAAAACTATTGATAAAAAATCTGTGTAATTCACTGACCATTTATCGAATATTTTGAATTTTGCAGCTTCCTCTATCATCATGCATTTTCATAGTGAAAATTTCCAAACCATTTTATCTATGTTTGCTTTATTGCATTTGAAAAATGTATATGCATTTTCATATATATGTACGTAGAAAATATTGTATAACTGTAGCAAAAGATATATAACTTAACTAAAAGTAGATCCTGAGATTTTAAAAGTTATAAATAATTTAGTAAAGTTTTCTATATTCTTTTAAGCAATTTGAAAGCATATGTTCATATATATATATATGTCAATTTTGCTCGTCTTCCAACTTAAAACCAATTGGTATTAAGTGGATTGACCTAAGTCTGTTATATATTACTTAAGTCCATATTTCCAATGTGGAATCTTCTCTCTAACATCCTTCTCCGAGATAATAGTGCGTATAACCATTAATATCACATAATCCATCATACCCCATACGAGACAATATTTTATTTTCTAGCAATCTCGGCAGAACTGAGACTTCTATAGGTCATCAGCTAATGGGATGATCGGACTATTTTCCGGTCCAGATTAATGAGTCAGGGTATGGGCCTTCTCTGATAACATGTTAAGTTTTTTAGGCTTTCAATTTAAAACTAATTGGTAGTACATTGATTAACTTAAATTTCTTATATATTACTTAAGTCTATTTCATATTTTTGATACGGTATCTTCTTTCCAACCAATGTCTCTAAGACTCTTTCGGTTAAATCTGTCATATTCAATTGGCACACAACATTCTTTCATTCTTTACTTTTTGTCCGCCATAATCATACCCAATTAGTAGTTTTTCCTGTTACTTTTTCTTTTGAATTTTTAAATTTCTAAAGTGGATTTTGCTGCCAAAACATTATGTCCATCATTCTTCTTCTATCATTGATTACATATCTTTTAATAAGTTGAGCAATAAATTATCAATAACAGTGTCAGTGATCCAGCCACAAGACGAGGATGCTCTATGCTTAAAGATTTTTTTATATTCTTATGAGTAGGTTTAAAAGATAATTATAGACTATTTTTTTCATGCGAAAGCACAGTAGCTCAGTGGTTAGATTTAATAGTTTCTACATTCAGGTCTAGGATTTAAATCTTAGGATATGCAATTTTTTGCAGATTGCGCATTATAAGAGGTTCATGTTTCAATTCCTGAAAAAAATGATTTATTAAACAATTATGTAAACTATGGAAGAAATGTTTACAAGAGAACTTCAACATGGTGCAAGTAAATCCAGTCAGACGTATGTCTTCTTAGGACGGCTCTAGTGATGCAGTTAGGCGTAGATCCTCATAAAACAGGTAGTATTGTCGGTTGTCGAATCGTCTATGTAATCTTTTTCATAATTGTAATATCATGATAAATTTGCATTTAAAAAAAACTAATTTTTTTTATTTTATTTTGTACGAGACGAAGGTGTCTGGCCCAATAAACGCGCCATGTCGACTAGCGAGGCCCAGGTGGTTATTATTCTTTTAAAATATTTTGTTATATTTATTTAACTATTAAGACATTTAATAATCAAAATAGCTTAAGTATAAAATTTAACAAATTTCTTCGAAGTTTAAGCGAGTTGTCCAATATTAACTTTACTTACATATGTATATTTGGCTTCATATTTTAAAGAGTTTCATTTCACTTATATTTTTGAAATGCCCTCAATTTCAGCTGTTTGTGTGCAAATTTACTAAAGCATGCAAAAACATTTTATAAATCTGGAGAATATATCGCGATTATGTTATGCGTATGTTCTTTTTCTCAGTCGGTGCTTCTATCTTTTTAGTTATGAATTCCTAACATTACTATATTTAAATAAAAAATACTCTCTCCATTCTAAAATAGTTGGAGTCTGACTGGTGACCATTCGAAAAACAAGAAGAACGAATAAAAAAAAAAATGTACGGAAATAAAATAGCAGAAGTGAAAAGGAATGGTTGTTCCTTATCAAATTTAACAAAGAATAATTTTGTTCTTTAATTCTCTACAAAAAAAAGAATGAAAGAGAATGAAAGAGAATTATTATTTCCGTGAATTGTGATTTTTTTTAAGAACTTTAGGGAATGCATTATTCTTCGCCGTTCCCTGGTCACCATTCATACCGATGTTTTGGATGTATGCACAACGATTAAGATACACACTGTTTTCTAAAAAATTACTTTAAAAATATAAACTAAAATTAGTTCAACCAATTCTTAAAAGTAAGTATAAAACATCGTCGGTAACACAATTTTAAGATTAATATAAAAATATCAAAATATCATCTATTTTGAAATATCAAAAACTTTTTAAAACATCATCTATTTTAGAACGGACGGAGTATATATTATCATAATAAATGATAACGATGGTGATACTATTTTAATTGAATAAAACTCTGTGATATAATGAATATATAAAACAGGTCGCCGCAGACCATTATCATGATCAGTTGTTATAATGTACGCATGTATTTTCTCAAGGTTTTATTAAAGATTGATTTACATTTAGTTTTCTGCCTTCTGGTATATACCAAAGATTATGTAGTATACACATTTCATTGAAAAAAAATGTAATACATTTATATTTTCTTCATTCGTCAATTCTGTAGACGAATGTACCAATCAACTTTTTTTTCCTGGAAAGCATTAAGAATATTGCATAACATTCACATTTTGTATTTGTGGGTTCCAGTGAATCAACACAATCTCATGCACACCAAAACACTGAAAACTTTTTGGTCCCATACCTCTTTTTCTTTATGATGGATAATAAATAAATCACTCATATGCCATTCCACATCACAATCTTTCTGGTCCTTTTTAAAGTTTTATTTCAAAACATTCATTATTTCTGTTTATAATTTTTTTTTTAGAAAAGAAACTTATATAAACTATATTTCTCTCAAAAAAGTTTTTATTTTAAACATAAACCGATATAATATCCTTCTTAAATAGAAAATATAAATAATGTACGGTTTTGATAACAAAATCCACGGAAAAAATCAGTTAAGAGGAGATCTTCTAGAAACTCCTTTTCTCTTGAGTATCCTAACGAGTGGTCTCAATGAAAAATTACCCAATAAAACATCCGAGTCTTCTGAAACATCTGTGAGTGATGATGTGCATGATTTTTTCTCTTCTAAGTTTTGTTCTTGATTATAATGTTCTTTCTTCAAAGCACTTTGGTTTATTTCCGGAGAGAAACAAAATTTGTGCTTTTCTGGAGAAGCTGAAATCTACAAAAAAAAAAAAGCAATTGTCATTGAATTAGCAGACCATAAACTTAACATAAATTACGTTATTTGATTTCAAATGAATTGTGCAAATTTCATGTTTTGAAACGTGTTCACGACGTGTATACAATTCACTTTATAAATTATGTCCAAATTAACGTTTCAAGAAGTTAATACTCATATGTCAATGTAGGTTACACGTCAAAATTATAGATATATATCCATGTTAAAAGATTAAAGATATACTCGAATGATATAATATAACCTAAAAAAAGAAAACTAATTATTTTAAGAGAAGAAACTAAAATGAACCTCGAGTATAGCATATTGTTGACTCTAAAACCAAGAAAATGTATATATTGAAGTGTGAACTGTATAGTTGATAATGTGTAGAATTCAAAACACGCATATTTATCTTATGTCAGAGATATGTCTCATTGAAGACTTAACTTTCTTTTGAAGTTTCAAGAAAACAATTTGTATACCATATAATCAAAAAACATTTTGGTTACCTTCTCATCAGAACGTTTTGTATACTTTTGCCAACTACTAATATAAAAACTACTAAAACAATGCATAACTAACAGGGTAACAATGCATAGGGGAAAAACTTTAAAAGAGATTGAAATAACATATATTACCTTGCAAGAGATAGAGCAAAATCGATTAGGACGATCTTGAATATATCTTTTACACGTCACACATGAACCTGCATTCTTGGATTTTGTTGAAGGTCTTGCATCTTTTGCTTGCGGCCGCGAATTCAAATGTATAGCTTGTTCTCCATTTATTTTATATGTCTTTTTCCAGAGACAAATTGTTCCGATACAAAGAAAAGCAAAAGCGATATGTCTATTTAATTTGGAATTTTCAAAGACTCGATCAAAACAGAAGTTAGAAAACAAAAGTAGTTTCAAATAAATTTAATTAATTTTTATAATGATTTAATATCAAGAAAAAACCTGTATCTCGGAGCAATCAAAGTAGTGTTGAATATCGAGGAGACGCAAAACATCTTGATAAACGTATTTGCAAATCTGAAGACGACGATGGAGGAAGTGTGCTTCTGTGTCACAACAATGTCTGCATATTTGGGCATTACAGTCAATGCAAAAGACATTCTTCTCGTTCTTTCGAAGATACTTATGATTCATACATATCCCAAAGAACTCTAAGCACAATAGTGCCGTAATCCAATCTTCATCAACTCTTCTCTTCTCACTCTGCAACTTATATTTTTTTCTAGTTACAACTTTTCTTGTGAATATCAGAAGAAATTTGGAAAGTTGACTAAGATGTATATGAATTATAAATATGGTTGTACGACAAATTTTAATCGACTTATTTTCAAAATTTAATATCAAATCTGTAGAAATTTAGAACTTTTATTGATTTTATATAAAATGATTTTACATGCAATCATTTGAAACTTTAATTAGAGGGTTTCGTTTGAAACAATAGAAATAGATGGATCCGCAGAAATTTGAAAATTTAATGAAATTTAGAATGAATATTTTTTTTTTGTAACAGAATGAATAAATATATTAGACTGGCGTAAAGGATGGATTCTGCAGATTTTTTCTTATATATCATTTTTTGTGAAACCAAACACTCGAATCTAGTGATTTATAAGCAAAGAAAAGGATGAGATCTGCATAAATTTTGAAGCTTCATTGGTGTTTATGATGAAATGATATACAAATGAAAAAAACAGATGAAATTCATTGGAAAAATATAGATGTATAAAGGGTTTGTACCAGATTCATTTGGGTATGAGAAAGTGGATTCCTTCAGTGGATCAGATGGGCAGACTTTTATATTTCTTCGAATAAAATCATCTAAAGGGTTCTTGGGGAAGAAGAAAGAGAGAGGAGAAGCAAAAAGAAAAAGAAACAAGTGATTGTAGTGTGAATAAATTAGTAGACGGCCAAGGAAATATAAACAAGTTATATTATGAATATATAAATTGTATATATTGTGTTTTCTGAGAAAGTATAAATTAAAAAGAGAAAAAGAATTTTTTATAATTAATTAAATAAGGGAAAATCAAAAGTCCAAATAGTCAACAATAACTGTGGCTCTTTTTAAGTTTTAACCTTCCAAGTTTATCCTACATTTACGAAATAGTCTAATATGTTTTAAATACAAATGAAAAATAATTTGACTGTGAGAGGAAAAAGGAAGTCTTTATAATTTAGAAGGTGCGATAAAGGTAAGCAAATTTCCAGTATTTACTCCGAAATTTCCAAGGAAACTAGCCTATTAATTTTGGAATCATATCATTCTGTACATATACATACATAGGAATATAAGATGTCGAAGATATACCCATCGCATTGCATATACCACATTATTAAAATTCAATATATGTTATAAAAGAGACGTTGCGTAAGCCTATTATTGCTCATGACCAAAAGTCTATATTTATACAAGTATTAGACCGTGTTATTTAGATCGTCATAAGAAAAAAAGAAATCATATTTCTAATAAGAATAAGAAATAGTACGTATCCTAAATACATATGAAACATGATAAACATCAAGTATAGATAAATGTAAATTTTTATTCGCCTAAGTCATTAGCGAATGAGCCGGATGGATAGCTGATGGGCCGGACGGTTTGGGCCTGATATGGGTCGATCACCACTTGGTTTATAACATTCCCCCTTGATCGACACATCCGGTTCAGGGCTTGTAACATGCTTAATGTTGCCTCATTAAAACCTTTCCAGGAAAACCCAGTGGGACAAAACCATGGATAAGGAAAAAGAATACAACACATGAACTCCCTCTGAATTGTACCCCCGTGTATGTTCTTCAAGTTGGCGCATGGACAATTTGATAGTTTAGCTTCATGGGCGCCAAGTCTTGAACTGGTCCTTTAATTGGCATGTCCCAATCTGATAGATAAATTTCATGGGCGTGTGGTTGGTGTAAACATGGTGAAGAAGTCGGCTGACATATCATATGACTGAACTTGTAGTCCTTTGAGCTTCTTGAACGTTGATGTAGGAATAGCTCTTGCCGAATTGTAACTTGAGTTATCTTGTAACTCTCATATCTTCTGGAACTTCATTAAGACATGGTCAAAACGTGCATCTTTGCAGCTGACCACTCTATGTCCTGGTCGGACGGATGGCACTCGACCAGTATTCAGATAGACCTCTAATCTGCGATCAAACTTTACTCGCAAGTCCTCTCATGTCCCACGGATCCTCTAGTCACATGGCTTTGCCATACCATAGACACTTTAATATATATTGAGTCATCGACCCAAACACATACGAATCACTTGGCTTCTCACGGACATGCCTTCGTCC
>NC_027749.1:42312072-42316147 GCF_000695525.1 Brassica oleracea var. oleracea
ATCATTGCTGCAATGAGTTTTATAATCTCATCAAACTATGGATCTGCTAGGTCTGGGCACAAAAACCGGACCCGAGGACCCGAACCGTAACCGACCCGAAAAAACAGGGTTTCGGGTGGATTCGGTTCTTCAGAAATACCCGGTTGGGTTTTGTATTTCACTATGTTCGGGTTACGGTTCGGTTCGGTGAATAACCGATACTCATTTGAGTATCCGATTGAACCGAAGCAGTAATTAAAACATCACGCCCGACCGTAAAGCATTAAGCTTTAATTCTTTGATTCTTTCAATCCACCTCTTCCTCTTCGTGGAGACGGCGACTCCTCTCGAGAACGTCGATCGTCTCTGAGAGAATCGAAACCGAATCACATAAACCCTACATCTGATTCTCTATAAATGAAGAGTCTTGATCGATGCAGCTCCTTCACAATTCACAGCAAAACAACTCAGTCTAAGGTTTACAATCCGAAACACTTAATTCTTATTTCTATTTTTCGATTGATTCTTAATACGTTCATATTTGATCTCTAGTTTGATCGATCTTTCATTATTGTTCTTCAATCACGGTTCATTGTTGTTGACTGATTCTCTTGTTTATATTTTGTTGATGGATTCAACAACTCTGAATGGAAAAGACAATGGCAATCAAAGAGAGCAGGAGATAGATGGAACACAACAAGAGTTTTCAACTCCTGATAGTAGAGGAAAAAGAAAAGAAGTCCCCGGCTCAAGCAGAGCTACGTCTCAACCAGAGAAGGCAACTAAGACGATTAGCGCACGGTCAAGTGTTTGGGAACACTACACAAGGACGACAGAGAATCGAGACAAATGCGTCTGTCACTATTGCAAGAAGACGTTCGCTTGTCCAACCAAATCAGGGACGTCTAACCTGCAGAAACATCTTACCACCTGCAAACATTACAAAGCTTGGGAAGAGGGAATGGTTCGTACTCAGCCTGCGATCAATGAAGATGGTTATCTGAAGGACGCCAAGGTTTCAGAAGCTGTGGTCTGGGAAGCTACGCAACAGTGTTTGATCCTAGGAAGAAGATGCAGTTTGCTAAGATGTGTTTCGAGAAACTCTACGGAAAAGATACCACGGATGCTAAAGAAATGTCTCAGTCTGTCATGATTGTCCTTTGTGATCTGTTCAAAGAGTACAGTGCTCGGTTTGGTCCTGGTTCAGGCGTTGAAGCATCTCAGCCGACACAAGCTGCATCATTTGGTAGCCAGGAGCAGACAACGGATGAAAGGATCGACTTGATTGATGATTTTGGGTATGAGAGGATGGATTGCATGTATGAGGAGTTGGTTGAGCTGATAGAAGTTCGAGAAGCACAAGATGAGTTGGAAACTTATCTGAAAGAGAGTGTTGTCAATCCGAGAACCATGCTTGGAGTGGAGTTTGATGTTCTGTCTTGGTGGAAGGTGCATTACTCCAAGTTTCCTATTCTTGCAGAGATTGCTCGTGATGTCCTTGCCATGCAAGTCTCTTCTGTTGCTTCTGAAAGTGCCTTTAGCACTAGTGGCCGAATCATTAACTCTCATAGGAGTTGCCTAACTCACTATATGATTGAAGTTCTAATGTGTTCTGAGCAATGGATGAAGGCAGACATGCGTGGCACTGAAGGCAGAATGGTGACAATGGAACAAATTCAAAGTGAATTCGAGTATGAAGACAAGCTCAAGAGAGGTATATCACTTATAACTAATCAGTTATCACTTATAACTTTTATATAATATTTTCTTGACAATGCTTTTCTTTATAACTTGTTTCAGAGTTTGATTCTTAAGCAACACAAGAAGAATGAGTCAAGGAGGAGCTTTGGAGAAGTGGATGATGCGTTTTGAGTTTGTTTTTTAGTTTGGTCTCTTGTTGTTCTTTGCAATATTTTGATGTTCTCGGTTTGTTTTTTAGTTTGGTCTCTTGTTGTTCTTTGCAATATTTTGATGTTCTCGGTTTGTTTTTTAGTTTGGTCTCTTGTTGTTCTTTGCAATATTTTGATGTTCTCGGTTTGTTTTTTAGTTTGGTCTCTTGTTGTTCTTTGCAATATTTTGATGTTCTCGGTTTGTTTTTTAGTTTGGTCTCTTGTTGTTCTTTGCAATATTTTGATGTTCTCGGTTTGTTTTTTAGTTTGGTCTCTTGTTGTTGTTTGTTGTTGGTTCTTTGTTGTTTTGAAAACTTGCATTGCGGTTAAGAAAAGGATTGGTGTATGTTTTGTTCCTTTTTCAAATATGGAATGAAATTTTCAGTTTAATTATACCTCTACCTATGTGTTTCTGCCATTATTATTGTTATTTCCAAACCCTTTGACTCCTTCAGTCTTGATTTATACAATTCAAACTGCAATTTTCAAAGTTTGAAACTGATGAAGTCTTTATATTCCAAACTCTCTGTGGTAATCTTTCTCTATTCACAAGAGTCAAGAGCCAACAAGAGCAGAAGATGATGCGTAGATCAGCTATTTGGGAGCACTACACAAGAACAGAAGACAACCAAAACAAATGTATATGTCACTATTGCAACAACACTTTTGCTTGTGTGCCTAATTTTGGCACATCTAACCTCCATAAACATCTTCAAAGCTGCAAACAGTTCAAAGTAAGTGTTTATGTGATGAGTATGAAATGGTGACATGCTTGATATTCATGTTTTCGTTTATAACTTACTTGTTTATAACTTTATTTCAGATCATGATATCCAATCAAGACAAGAAGAATGAACTGAAGTGATTTAAACTATGAAAGCAATGGAGAAATGGGATTTTTGTTAAGTATTATGATCAAGTATTCGTTTTAAGTTTTTTTTTTTTGGTTATTTCGGTTACAAATTGGAACCGAATGGTTACTTCGGGTAAATGTAACCACAATAATTTCAAGTACAATGAGTATTTGGTTACTTTACGGGTCTTCAATCTCGGAACCGAACCCACCCGAACCCGGTTGGACCCGACTCGAATCCGACCTGTAATTTATATATACCCGAATGAGTATTTGTATTGGAAACCCGAAAGAACCGAAACCCGAAATACCCGACCCGAACCCGATTGGGTACCCGAACGCCCAGGCCTAGGATCTGCAGTCAAATACACTCAAAGACCTTTATACATTGTTATCGATCATTCTTGCCTTCAGCAATGCCATATCCATTTGACCTCGACCAGACATACTTCTGGTCACTCTCTTGGACCATTATGGTTTCCTTTTATCCACTGATATAAACATAATGGCTTGTGCTTACATTGCAGTCCCATACTATAATCTTATTACTTGAAAAACATCGCAGTCCACACTTTCTTTGATGGCATCTCATGACCTACTTGCAGTGCTGATTTATTATAAACACAAGAGATTTCTTTTATAAGAATATATGGACTGATTTGGATTGTTCTTTATTGAACTCCTTCACTAAGTTTTACTTAGTCTTATCATATTCAATGCAGCTGTTTTTGCTTCAGTCCATGAACAGCTTAGGAACAATGTTGTTCTTTGAGAACTTCTTTTCTCATCTTTCTACTGCTTACTACATCATTATTTCTTTTGTTTCCAGACTTCATTTATTTTGAGTTTGTGTAGTAGCATCCACCGCATAGGAGCATATTTCCTTATAAACTGTTCCTTTGGTCTCTATGAGTATCCTTGTGTAACAAGTCATTCTTTGAATGCTGTAAGTAGTAATGTGAACGACCTCTTGACTACTTGGTCACGTTCCACATCTCACGATTTTCTTTCCTTCACAAGACCCATTTATCCACTGGTCTATATCATCAGATGGCGTTTCTATATATTTGGCCAATACGCCCATGTCTTCTTTAAACTCTTTAAACCTCACGTTTTCTTATAATCTGATCTTTATTCTTTATGAGTACTCTTACGTGGGTTCATGATCCTCGCTTTATATCTTTAAACTCAAGTGCTACTTTCTTTTATGAGCTCTCTTATATGTAAATACATCATTGGTGTTAACACTCTTATGTAGTTCCATAGTGTTCCAGACATGATCTAATAGATTTGAGATCTTATTATCCAGGACCTTTACTACCTTGCAGTTTGGCGTCCCAAACTACATGGTTTG
>NC_027749.1:42317491-42319640 GCF_000695525.1 Brassica oleracea var. oleracea
GGATTCTATATGTGATCAAGGTGATATGATGTATGCAAGCCACACAACTATGATAGTAAGGTGCAATAAAGGCCACACGGCCAAGCTATGATGCAAACAGTCTATGTTGATCCAATTAGAGTTTTATCATCTTAGCAATACGAAATGTGGCTAGGGTTTCAGATTTTATGAGAATCAAAATAATCTAGCACCTTAGCTTTCAAGACATCAATTAGATCAGTCAAAATAACAAGAATCAAACCTAAACTCAATTTGGATCAATATCATAGGATTTAGGGTTTCAAGGCCCTTAGGGATTCAAATTCAAGATTTAGGGTTTCAGATTCAATATGCAATCAATCTAGCTGACTTAACTCACAATCAATAGAATCAATCAATCAAAACAGTCAGATCAATTTAGGTTTTTGATATTTCAGATTTTCAAAACATCATAAAGGAAACGGATCATATAATTTAGATTTAGGGTTTCAATGCCCTTACTGATCAATCAATATTCTAGCAACCCTAATAGCCATTGATCTATCAACTTAGCAGGAAAACAATCTAACCAAAACTTAGTTCCATATGTTAGGGTTTCTATTATCCTAGATTAGGGTTCTTCAAATTTTAATGGTTCAGATCTTTATCAATCAACCAAATTCAGTGTAGGTTCTTTTAAGTTTCGAGTTTTACCTTTAGAAACTTATGGAGTGTAGATTTGGACCACCAAAGAGAGAAGGAGGCCACAAGCTGATCGTTCTTCGAGTCGGGTCGCGGACGGGCTGCTTGCTTGGTCGGATCACGAACAGGGAAGAAGGAGAACGTCTGGTTTACTTGATCACTTCTAGAAAGAGCTAACTTCAAGAGAGAGATAGCTCGGATTTGGGTTAGGAAAACGATTAGGGTTCCAAAGCAAATTGACGACGCATACTGTAGCAGAGTGTGACGGCGCGTCAGTGATCGGATCGACAAGCGGTTTGTAGTGTCTGATTCGTTTCGGAAAGAGCTTCAATTTGATATATTGCTCGTTGTTTGGGTCCTCACGGTTTGGGAGAAAGATCTCTTTGAAGTTCCGACGGAATTAGGGTTTTGTGATATTCGGCTGAGTTTAAGGAATTTCGTGGGGGCTTAGGGTTAGAGGCTATCGTGCTGATAACGTGTTATAAAATAGATGTTGTGTAAGCCTATTATTACTCATGACCAGAGGTTTATATTTATACAAGTATTAGACCGTCTTATTTAGACCGTCATAAGGGAAAATGAAATCTTATTCCTAATAGGAATAGAAAATAGTACTTATCCTAAATACATATGGAAAAGGATAACCATCAAGTATAGATAAATGTAAATTCTCATTCGCCTAAGTCATTAGCGAATGGACCGGATGGATAGTTGATGGACGAGACGGTTTGGGCCTGATATGGGTCAATCACCACTTGGTTTATAACAATATAGACTTTTTTGAAACACTAAATCAATATAGGTGTTATAATTTATATTGTGGATGTCCATAACCGGCCCATATCTTAGAGAGAGAGTTGGCCCGTCTAGAGAGAGAGAGACGGCCGCGCCCTAGAGAGAGAGAGAGTCGGCTACTTCCTTTTCTCCTTTGACTACTTTCCTATTTACTTTAGACTTATGATTTGTACTCTTTCCATATTTGTATTTCCATATTCTAGTCTTTCTATTATTCTATGATAGTGTAATTCCCTATATATAAAGAACTCCTTATGTTTATGAATAATACAGAAACATACATATTATATTCTCTTGTTTCACAACACGTTATCAGCATGATTACGCTCTAAACCCTAAGCTAAAGTCTGAACCCTAAAACACTAATCTCATCCCGGCGATAAACCCTAAACCCGACGACGAACCCTAAACCCGACGACGAACCCTAATCTGATCGACAACCTAAAACCTCATACTCAAGGCGTTCCCGATCTCAGCACGCGACCTCAGTCCGTTCGTCAGCTCGCGACTACAGCATGTTCGCGAGACACGATCTCAGCCTGCTCGACGCGACCCTATACCGTTCGATAGCCAGCACGTTCACGACCTGATAGCTGGTTGCTCCCGTTCGCGACTCGTCTCAGCTTCAATCCGTTCGCTACCCGACAGCAACGATCAGCTCGCGTTCTTCTCTATTCGGTGGTCCATTCAACAT
>NC_027749.1:42319785-42319910 GCF_000695525.1 Brassica oleracea var. oleracea
GCATACCATGCAAACCCTAATCGAAATTTGATTTGATTGTTTATGTGATTGAATGTTTTGAATCTGATTATCATCACATATAACCGAGTGCTAGGATTGATTAATCTCATACTTGAATTTGGTTG
>NC_027749.1:42320013-42321148 GCF_000695525.1 Brassica oleracea var. oleracea
TATTGAAACCCTAATTGCATTAATCTCATTGAATATGATCGTTAGGTTGATAGTAACTAAACCCCTTGATGCATTGCTTGATTGTTTTACTGAGGTTTCATGATCACTTAGAATCGTTCTTGCTAAAGATGAATAACCGATTGCATTAAGATCATATAGAAACCGATTGCTAAGATTGTTCATACCCTTGGCTGTGCGGCTTATCTTGCATTATGCATGTTCGGATTGTTTGGCCGTGCGGCTTGTTAGCATATCATGCATTCATAATCGTATAAACTAAATGCATCATCTTCGTTTGGTTGTGTGACCAATTTGCATTATATATCTGATTGTCTTGTATGCATTATAAGAACATTATAAATCCTAAGAATGAAATATATGATTTTAGATGTCGAAAATCAACAACTTGGATTTTGCTGCCCTAAATCTCTCTGGAGATAATTACATGCAATGGGCACTTGATGCTAAGATCTTCCTAAAATCCAAAGAACTCGGTGAATGTATCACCGAGGGTAATAATGCAAGTGAGAAAGATAGATATGGAGCTATATTAATTATACGCCATCATCTTATTGAGAGTCTCAAAGATCAGTATTTGACTATTGAGAATCCTCTAGACCTTTGGACAGAGTTGAAAACGAGATATGATCACCAGAGAACGGTGTTATTACCAAAGGCTATGTATGATTGGAGGAATCTCAGAATCCAGGACTTCAAGTCCGTGGACGAGTATAACTCAGCCCTGTTTAAGATAGTTTCTAAATTGAAACTGTGTGGTGAGGATATAACGGATAAGGATATGCTTGAGAAAACCTTTTCCACCTTCCACACAAGCAATGTGTTGTTACAACAACAGTACCGAGAGAAGAGCTTCACAATTTATGCTAATCTGATCTCTTGTCTCTTGCTCGCTGAGCACAACATGAACTGTTGATGAGAAATAGTGAATTGAGACATCCTGGAACAAACCCATTACCTGAGGCACATGCGACCGTAGAGGCTAAGAAGGAGTCGAACCATGTTCAGAGTGATAGCCAACACGGCCGTGGTCGTGGAAAATGGCATGGACGTGGTGGTTAAGGCCGAAACTCGTTTGGTCGAGGCCGAGGCAACTCATATGGCTATGGCCAAGGAA
>NC_027749.1:42321680-42335512 GCF_000695525.1 Brassica oleracea var. oleracea
TGCTAAGGTCAGAATGATAGAGACCAATGCTGGTGAGTTCACGTCCCCAGCGTTTAATGATTACTGTATGCCCATGGGCGTAAGTGTGGAACACTCCGTGGCACATGTACATATACAGAACGGCTTGGCCGAATCATTCATAAAACGAATTCAGCTAATAGCTAGACCATTGCTTATGAGGTCTAAGCTTACGGCCACAGCTTGGGGACACACGGTCTTGCACGCGGCCGAACTGATTCGTATCAGACCGTCTAATGAACATAAATATACCCCATCACAATTGCTTACGGGTCATGAGCCAGACATATCTCATCTTGACATTTGGTTGTGCCGTCTATGTGCCAATTGCACCACCACAGAGAATAAATATGGGACCTCAAAGGAGGATGTGGATATATGTTGGATATGATTCTCCCACGATTATAAAATACCTTGAGCCAACTACGGGTGATTTATTTAAGGCCAGATATGCGGATTGTCACTTTGATGAATCCGAACATCCAACATTAGGGGGAGATAGCAGTAAACTGGTAAAAGAAATTACATGGAATCAAACATCCTTATCTTGGCAAGATCCTCGGACTCAGGAGTGTGATTTAGAAGTCCAAAAGATTATACATTTACAAAAGCTAGCTAATCAATTGCCAGATTCCTTTGCTGACCTGAAAAGAGTGACTAAGTCATATGTACCAGCTGCTAATGCACCAATAAGAATTGATGTTCAAGAGGGACACCATCAAGTTGCTACAGAGTTTAGACAACGTTTGAAACATGGTAGACCAATAGGTTCCAAAGATAAGAACCCTCGGAAAACTAAGAAAGGTGCAGAGATTGAAACCGAGGTTGTTAAAACCCTAGACACGACCGCAGCCGTTCCTAAATCCTGGGACTTAGCCGCGGCCAATCCCAAAACCCCAATAGCGATCGCGGCCGATCATGAATGTTTAGATGCGGCCGGCCCTGATGTATCTAATATTGATTCCTGGGATGCCAAGATTCAAGGTATTGAAGGTCCTGATAATAATGAGATCTCAATAAACTATGTCTTGTCTGGGATACAATGGAACATAAAGAATGTCGACATTGATGATATATTTGCATGCAACGTAGCACTTGAAATCATGGATGATAATGAGGATGATGAACCCACGTCTATTTATGAGTGCACTCAACTATCAGATTGGATCAAATGGAAAGAAGCTATTAACGTGGAGTTAAACTCTTTAAAGAAGAGATATGTCTTTGGACCAATAGTCCGGACACCTTATGATGTTAGAAAAAGAAACGAACACGGTGAGGTCGTTAGATATAAAGCACGACTTGTTGCACAAGGATTCTCACAGAGACCAGGAATAGATTATGAGGAGACATACTCCCCTGCGGTGGATGCTACTACTTTTAGATTCATGATAAGTCTGGCTATAAGAGAGAAATTAGTCTTGCGGTTAATGGATGTTGTAACTGCAAACTTATATGGGCCACTGGATAACGAAATTTATATGAAAGTACCAGAGGGTATAGAGTTGAAAAACAAATCTAGTACTCGAGAACAACAATGTATAAAGTTGAATAAGTCACTTTATGGATTGAAACAATCAGGTTGAATGTGGTACAATAGGCTAAGTGAGTACCTAGAGAGAGAAAGATACAAGAATGATCCGACCAGCCCTTGTATCTTTATAAAGAAATTCGGCCAGGGCTTTGTGATTATATATTTTTTTTTTTTTGAATTGAATGTTAAATTTAATTCAAAAGAAAAAACCCTTGTTACAACTTGTGTTACCTTTCTAAAGTTTCCGAAATATAAGGCAAAAGAAAACATAAAGGAAAAACTCTACAAACTTTTAATAACTCCTCCTCCACTCCAATCCAAAACTACTCCTCCCTTGCACCTACCCAGCGCTCACTCCTACTGGCTTTTACCCAGCTCTCACTCCTACTGGGCTAGACAACAGCAATCAACCATCCAAACTACAATTAACTAACTCCAAACCAGTAAATCATACCCCCATTATAATCCTCATCTCCTCTCCTTTGAATCACAGTAAATTGGTTTCTCATATTCTTATCAAGTCTCCTTATCAAAACATCTGCAGGACAAGATTCTTCACCATGTATTCTCCTATTACGTTCCCTCCAAATAGCATGAATAGTAGATTGAAATAAGTACCTCATGATAAACATATGCACTGTATTCCAATTTAAGTTCCAAATGAGCAACTCAATGATCCTCTCCCAGCTTGTAGTATATTGATCAGTGAGAAAGCTTCTTGTCAAAGCCTCCCAAATCTGCGCTGAGTAGACACACGCAAAGAAAAGGTGATGCATTGTCTCCACCGGCTCATCACAGAAAATACACGCCACCGCTGCATTACTATTCCATTGCTGAATTCTATCTCCTGTGGCTAATCTGCCTCGCATCGCAATCCACGTGACTACAGAGAATTTCGGGGTAGCATGCTTAAACCAGATTACATGGTACCAAGAGCAAAACTGGTGTTTCTCTCTAATACTGAGCCAAGTGCTCTTTGTGGAGAACCTCTTCTTGTACTGGCCTTTTTCATTTTTCCAAAGCGAGACGTCTTCATCGGGAGTTCTGCTTTCTCTAAACTTCACTATTTCCTCTTCTATTTTATTTAACATCTGGACTCGATGCTTTCTCCTCCTATGAGACAGGCAATCAACCACCCTAGCATTTCGCATAATACCCATATCAATATAACTTCCATCCCCTGCAATATCCTTTAAACAACCCATAGGACACCACACTTCATGCCAAAAAGAAGTTCTCTGTCCATTATGAATCTCCACCCGATAAAATTGCTTCGCTATATCTCTACTTTGGAGGATCTTTTTCCACATCCAAGATCCACTTTGTGTGTTTTCCCGGACCGTCCAAAGAGAGCCTTCTCTTATCAGATAGACCTGTATCCAATTTACCCATAGCGATCGAGCTGATAATATTCTCCAAATCAGTTTAAGACAACCAACCTGGTTTACTTCTTTAAGAGGCCGAAGTCCCAACCCACCTTCTTGTTTCAGTTTACAGATATCTCCCCATGAAATCTTCGCTTTTCTACCATTCAACTCTGGTCCTGACCACAAGAACGCCAAACAGAGCCTATCAATCTCATTCAGACAACCACTCGGTAACCTGAAAGCTGCCATCCAAAAATTTGTAAGGCTTCGAATAACTGAATTTATCAACTGAACTCTCCCTGCATATGAGAGAAACCTTCCTGTCCAGGAGCTCATCCTCTTCCTAATCTTCTCAACAAGAGGAAGAAAATCAGTGATAGTCATTCTTTTTGTGAGGAGGGGAAGTCCTAGGTATCGAACTGGCAGCTTTCCCATGGCAAAATTGAATATCCTCTGAGAATCGTTACCTCTCTGATTTGCTCCTGCCATAAAGAGCACAGACTTCTCCCTACTGATTTTGAAACCACTCATCCTGTCAAAATCCTCAAAAAACTGAAGAATCCCTTCAATAGAAGTTTTTGTGCCGTCCGCAAATATCATCAGATCATCCACGAAGCAAAGATGTGTTAGCTCAATGTTTTTACATCTTGGATGATATCCCACCTTCCCCTGACGAGTAGCTTTATCCAACATTTTGGATAAAACATTCATACAGATAACGAATAAATATGGAGAGAGAGAGCAACCTTGTCGTAGACCTCTTTTGCTCTGAAAATATCCTGCCAACTCCCCATTAACTTGAACAGAAAAGGATGCAGACGTGATGCAAGTAGAAATCCAGCCAATAAACTTCTTTGGCAAACCCATAGCTTCCAAGGTATTCAACAAGAAAGACCACTGGACTGAATCAAAGGCTTTTGAGATGTCAATCTGCATAGCACAGCGTGTAGAGATGTCTTCCTTATGATAGTCTTTAACCAGCTCCGTCGCTAACAAGACGTTCTCCATTAACAATCGCTCTTTAATAAAAGCAGATTGATTCAATGTTATACATTTAGGCAGCACACTCTTTAATCTCTTTAATCTCCTAGCAATTATCTTCGAGATTATCTTGTATAACACATTACAACAGGAGATAGGGCGATAATCCCTCATCATCTTGACTTCATCTTTCTTCGGAACCAGAGTTAAGATGGTAGAGTTTAATCCTTTTGGAAGAAACCCCTTCGTGAAGAAGGATTGAATCGCCGCAGTGACATCCTCCCCTATCACATCCCAAGCTCCTTTGAAGAATTCTGTTGTAAACCCATCTGGTCCTGGAGATTTATTCCCCGGCATATGAAATAACACCTCCTTTATCTCTTCTTTAGTAACCTCTCTCTCAAGCTTCAGACAGTCAGCCTCACTGCAATTAAAATCCAATAAATCTCTCAGAGTTTCAACAGAAGCTCCTTCAAAATCTGTTGGTTGCAACATCATAAACTCAGCAAAGAACTTTTCAGCTTCAACTTTGATCTCCTCTTCTGTCTTAGCAACCGAACCATCAGCTCGAATAATTTCATGAATTGCATTCCTGATTTCTCGAATTTTTGCTGAGCTATGGAAGAAGATGTTATTCCCATCTCCTACATCTAACCAATGAATTTTTGATCTCTGCTTCAAAAATTCTTCTTCCAATTCAGCTAATCTTTGCCATTTCGACATTGCTTCACTCTCTACTCTCAGCTTTTCTGGGCTAGGATCCTTCATAGTTTCCTTCTGTCTTCCACAAAGTTCCAGATAAGCTTCTCTTGTTCTCTTTGGTAGCTCACCCAGTTTAATTTTACTAAGCTCTCTTAGCGGTTGTTTTAAAGCTTTTAGAAGCTTAGTAAGCATATACATAGCAGATGTTGACTGATAGATAGCTTCATACTCCCTCCAAGTCCTCCCCATGAGAGATACAAATTCCGGCATCTTTGCTATCGCATTCGTGAATTTAAAAGGCTTACGCTTCTTACTCTCTCCATGCTTCAGATAAATCCGACATCGAAGATGATCGGAACAGCCTCCTGCCTCAAACACACTGTACGATCTTGTGTTATGTAGCCACTCCTCATTCACTAGAACACGATCTAGTTTCTTACAAACCAGCCCCTCTTCTCTTTTGTTACACCATGTAAGCCGTGGACCCTGAAAGCTCATATCCATCAACTTACAATACCCAACCACCTCTTGAAAATCCCTCATACCAGCTGGTATTCTTGGATGATCTTCAAAACCCGAGTGCTCTTCTCCATCCAGAATCTCATTATAATCCCCTAATAACATCCACTTCTTGTTCTGAAAACTAGTTGCATCAGAATGACATCTCAAATCTTCCCATAAATCTTTTCTTTCCTCCATTGTATTATAAGCGTATATGAAAGAACAGAAAAATTCCTCTTCCCCTGGCAGCAAGACCGAACACGTTATTAATTGTGCACTCTTATACACCGGAGTCATCCTCACTTCTGGTCTCCACACCACCCACAACCTACCTAGTTTATTATGCTCATAGTTAGCCATAAAGTTCCAATCTCGAAAAACCTCATCCACAATCTTCCCCGCTTTACTCTCTTTTACTCTTGTTTCAATAATGCATCCAAAAAGAATTGTTGTATCTCGTAACCAGCTTCTCACAACCCCATGTTTAGTTGACTTATTGAAGCCCCTCACTTTCCAAAAGAAACCCGTCATTTGTGATTTTTCCTAGTACCCCTTTTCATATCTTTAATATGATTAGAAGTTCCAGGCATAACCACACGATGATTTGTCTTCGACACCCTTGGTAACATCTGTCTTGCTCTTTCATTTTTAGTTGACTCTATATTTTCTTCCACCCTACTTTGATATATATCCTCCTCTTCCTCCATATCTTCTTCTGCGGACTCTGTATCCACCTCTTCTCCTTTCTCATCAGTGTTTCTCAAAGCATCAAATCTAGAAGGCGTCACTATATTCACTTGGTCTTGATTCAGACTTTGTGTTTTTGGACTCCGCTCCATCTTATCAGTCGATACTGTTTTCCATCCACTCAATTCCCCCTCCTCAATAGTATTCTCTCCTCCCACATCCTCTTTATTCTTCTCCTCTACATTTTCCTTCCCTACTACTTTTCGTTCTTCTTGTTCTCCATCTTCCTTTTCTTCTCCACTTTTTATCTCGCCTTGCTCCTTATTCTTATTTGTACTACCAGAACTCTCCTCATCTTGTGTTTTACCCTCCTCATAATCCTTTTTTTCCCCTTACAGAAAGTCTCATAGTGTCCCCATCTACCACATGAGACACATCTTGGCGGAAGCCATGGATACTCATATTCCACTGTAATCTTCTTGCCCTGAATTGTAAAGTCAATTCTATCTGGTAACTCCTTTGACAGATCTGCCTTTACAAACACCCTTGCTACTTCAAAGTTTTCACAAGCAATTGTTTCCGGATGCAAATGATCAGGTACCCCCACTGTGCTCGTCATGAAGCTCAACCCTTCCCAAGAATACATACTCATCGGCACGTTCGTTAAGTGAACCCATAGAGGAACTAGACCCGCGGTCGCATCAACCACATCAGGAGACCATTTTGAAGCCACCATCATAACCCCCGCTATGTTCCACATCCCTCTTCTCATTATCTTCCCCCTTATCTTCTCGCTTGGAACTCTTATCCTCATTGTTCGCTCATCCATCGCATAAACATCTACTCAAGAGATTCAATATGGCCGAGTCTCACCCATTGTCTAGCCCCATGGTCGTGAGGTCTCTAGGCCTGGACACTGATATGTTCTGTCCTAAGATGGACGATAAAGATGTCCTAGGTCCCGAAGTACCATATCTCAGTGCCATAGGAGCTTTGATGTATCTGGCGAGTCACACACGACCAGATATATGCTTTGCCGTGAACCTATTATCTAGGTTTAGCTCTTGTCCAACCCAAAGGCACTGGGACGAGATTAAACATGTTCTTCGTTACCTGCAAGGAACAAAAAACTTGGGTTTATTTTATACTAACCATAACAAAGAAGGGTTAATTGGCTTTGCTGATGCAGGTTATCTCTCGGATCCTCACAATGCTTGATCACAGGCCGGCTACATTTTTACTCATGGTGGCACGACCATCTCATGGGGTTCCATGAAGCAGACGATCGCGGCCACTTCATCAAACCACTCAGAGATCTTGGCTATTCACGAGGCCAGCCACGAGTATGTGTGGTTACGGTCCATGACCAACCACATCCGAGTCGATTGTGGGATGACCGAAGGCAAAGACGCACCAACCATGATGTATGAGGACAATGCAGCGTGCATTGCTCAGCTTAAGGATGGCTAGATCAAAGGAGACCGGACGAAGCACATACTGCCTAAGTTCTTCATCACGCACGAGCTTCAGAAAGCCGGCGAGGTCCAAGTCGTCCAAGTGCGTTCCAGTGACAACTCAGCCGACCTGTTCACCAAATCACTTCCTACCTGCACGTTCAGAAAGCTCACGCATCAGATTGGGATGCGTAGACTGAAAGACCATCAGTGATGTTCAGAACAGGGGAAGTAATACGTGTTGTACTCTTTTTCCTCCACCATGGTTTTGTCCCACTGGGTTTTCCTGGTAAGGTTTTAATGAATCAACATCTAAAGCGTATTACAAACTCTGTATGGTTATGGCATCCAAGGGGAAGTGTTATAATTCATATTGTGGATGTCCATAACCGGCCCATATCTTAGAGAGAGAGTCGGCCCATTTAGAGAGAGAGACGGCCGCGCCATAGAGAGAGAGAGAGAGAGTCGGCTACTTCCTTTTCTCCTTTGGCTACTTTCCTATTTACTTTAGACTTATGATTTGTACTCTTTCCATATTTGTATTTTCATATTCTAGTCTTTCCATTATTATATGACGGTGTAATTCCCTATATATAAAGGACTCCTTATGTTTATGAATAATACAGAAACATACAGATTCTATTCTTTTGTTTCACAACAATAGATACTATTATTATATTTAACAGCAATAATTAACAGGTTGGCCGAAAAAATACTCACCATTGTATCTCTCTTTTATTTTGCATAATTCACCATTCTATTTAATTGCAATTTACTAAACTTGTAAAATGAAAAAGAAATAATGGTTACCAATAGAACCATTCTCTCAAAAACCCCTGTTTTTCACCAAAAGAAATACACACGAAGAAAAATGACCAAAAGATGTTTTATAAAGAAGTAAAAAAACTATATTCACTTTATAGATATATACACATAAATAATTACTTAAATAAATAATAATCAAATTTGATTATTATTTTTTGGGAAAATGGTCATTTAAATCACAAACTTTCAAATTTAGTTGAAAAAATCACGAACTTTCTTGTGGACCATTTATACAGGATTAATTTCAAAGTGTCTGATTTTGATTTGATTCTGATTTTCTGAGAATTATGATTTCGATTTGATCGATCTATAAATATTGGAGATTAACTCCATTTAATCGATCTGTTAATCGAACTAACGACATATTAAAATTGGTTTAGTCAAAATTAATTGAGGTCGTAAGTGGCTTGTCAAGATAAATTGAGGCTTTAAATGGTCCACGAAAAAAAATCATGATATTTTTCAGCCAAATTTGAAAGTTCATAATTTAAATAACTATTTTTCATTATTTTTTGAATAATGTGTTTTTAAATTTAAACTTTTTATAATTTTTTATTCTTCGACTTTTTTCCAAAAGAAAAATTCAATTTTTTCAAATTTTTATTTTGAAATCCAAATTTTGTTTTGAAACTATTTTAAAAATTTTTATTTTCAATTTTAAATATTTATTAAGTTATTTATTTAACTCCTAAACCATACCTTCCAAAAACTCAACCTCTTATATAGAGTTATTGGTGTTGCTTTGGTCTTTCTTTCTTCTCTTGCAAGGAAGTGGATCAATTTTCATTTTGGGATATTGGTTATGAACTCTCAGTCCCCATTATTTATCTGATTTGTGTTTGCATTTCAAGCTTGTTCGAGAATAGCTTAACTGAAGCTAATCTGAGACAAATTTGATAGAGGCAATTGAAGATGAAGACCTATGTAAATGATGAGATTTATGTCATGGTTTCGGTAAAGGTATTAGAAGTCCATCTGCTATTATTGAAACGGGAACACCTAATCTACTTTACTTTAAAGCAAGATTAGTTTGGTTTGGCTAATGTGTCATCAATGATGATTATCTTCACGTGATTTTGGTGCTGGAAGGACCATTAATTTTTCATAATCATTTTATCGTATTCTACAATGATGTAATATGTTCTGAATCACTTTTAATAAAACAACTAGATTTCGACCCGTGTTTTCATTTATTTTTATATAAATATTATGTTTTAAATTCTAAATTTGTATATATTATAATATATATGTGTCTATCAATTTTTAAAACATAATAAGTTTACTGTATATTTTTTTTTATTGAATAGATTGTTTCAAACTTTCACATGTATTTGTATCTTCTTCTATATATATATATTTTCGGATTATTATTTCATTATTAAAATCGTAACTATATATATAAAGATTAGTAAAATATTGTTTTATTGTCATATTCAAAGATATTTTAACATTTCACAAATTTATAAAGTTTTAAAAAAATTACCTATATAGTTTAAAACTTATTTCCTTGGTTTAGTAAAGATTAATCATTGTTAGATAATATGATTTTTGTTATTTTAATTTTTTTTTATAATTTTAAAAGTTGACATCGACAAATATTTAAATATTTAGCATATAGAGGTATAGTATTATAACATTAAATTATATTTATTTAATTTATACTATCTATAAATCAAATGGATCATCTATTGTTTAAATCTAATTATTGATAGCCCAATAAAAATTTCTGGTAGGTCCAAAATTTAAATGATAAGATTAGATATTAAATGTAACATGACTTTTTAGGAATATGTCCATTAGGTCTATTTTTTAAAAAATCACACATGAATCAACGTTGTACTTCTGTTTTAATATATAAGAAGTGTTTAAAAAAAATCTAAACCAAATCTATATTAGTTAATCCTATGAGTATAATTGTCTATTTACCTCTTTAATAAAATATTTTTGTTATTTTGACTTTTGTTTGCTATATTTATGATAAAAACATTTTTGGGATCATCCTATGGATTTTCTCTTACAAATATATTGTATTTTATCATAATAAATTGAAAATAAAAAAAAAGTAGCACTTAACTTTTAAAAGATACTAGATTTTGATCCGTGCTTTGAAAGAAGCGGATTGTTTTTGTTTTAACGTAAATAATTTTAAAAATTAAAAAATACTTTGTTATGGATTTTTGAAGTTTTGATTATGATGGGTCAAATATATTGATTGATTCGATGAACCACACCTGACCCGTTAAAGTTGTACTGAACCCAAACCACACTGGGAAAAATACTCGAATGGTCCACAATTTTAATATCAGAAAATGGAACTAGACCGGCTTGAACCAAAACATTTTGAATATCCAAAAATATATAAATCATAATTATATATTTAAATATATTAGCTTATTTTTAAAGCTAGAATCTAAAATCAAAAATATAAAATTACTTGAAATTATTCAAATGCTAATATATTTATTTTTAAGCGTAAAAATAACTTATACTATAGTTTTACTTTATTAGAAATATAATCGTATAGTTTTGGAAGTTCATATATTCTTGTTCTAATCAAATCTTTTAAAACTGCCAAGTTTATGATACTAATAAATGATTGTTATTAATGGATGATGCAAAATATATAGAAGTTATTTTAAAGTTTGCCTAAAGGTACGATAATGTTTTTACACCGGGAAGTCTTGGTTTTGATTCCAAACAAAGATGAATTATGCAGAATATTAAAAATCATGAATGCCTCAAGTAAAAAATTAAAATTCAAATAGGAAATAATATACATTTTAGATTATTTACACATACTAATAAAGCATGTTTTCTCTGTATTATAAAGAGTGCCATTTGACATTTTTTCTTGTTATACAAGAATGTCATTTTAGAATTTAATGCAATTTATATTTACTTGGAGCTTAATATTAAGTACATATGCACTGATCTTACAAAATAATTTTATTTATATCTAATATTTTTGGTTAAATATGTGTAATTAATAATAACATACATGTATTTCAATTTTTTTTTTAATCTGTGTTCTTTGCAAAACGAAGGAAGTATTAAATCTCTAGTTATAAAAATATGTTTGTGATTATCTATTTCCTAAAATTCTAACCAATAAAAGTTCAAATTAACTTTTTGAAATTTACAATTAATCATTATTAGTTAAAATGCATTACAAGTACAAAATATATCTTTTTAAACATTTTTTTTCTAAAACATGCATTTTATAAAAATAACGGAGTAATAACCAATGATATATTGACGTATTTATCAAACAAATAATGGATTATCTAATGAAATATTAAAATTTATATTTTTAATCTGCATTATAAAATAACTAATCTCTAAAAAATTACATATTGTGAATTGTAGAAAATTGTATAAAGCTATAGATTTGAAACCGCTTAATTATTTAAGAAAATGAAAAAAAATATAGATAAAAAATTTAAATTTACATATTTTCTTTTGTTTTAAGAGCGAAAACATTAAAACTGATTTAAAAAGAAAATTATTATTATTGATGATGCATATACACTTTTTCTCTAACCTTCATTTCTCTAACTTTCTTTGCTTAAGTAACACAAAACTTTTTTTAGATCTTGGCCCCTCCGGTACTTTTGTTAATTGGTGATACATATAAGCCAAATAAATTTTATAGGATAGTACTAAAATATTTTTAATCATAAATTTAACAAATCAATACTATTAAAACAGAAGACCCTTTTTTGAGGTGCCCTTCTGTTTCAACAATAATTATAGATCTTTGCCGCTGATTATTTAAAACCTATGGTTCTTATTTAAATCTGTATTTTCCGGTTTTCCTTTTTATGCAACACCTATATTTAAAAAAAAAAAATATTTCTCCTTTTGCTGTAACTAAACATTTATAACGGGTCACATATGTATGCAGTCAAAACTGTATGCATAATTAAAACTATCGGCACAATAATGATTAATGCAATTCTTTCAAAAATATGTCATAGCATTGTTATAAACGTTTCGACTTTTCATATTATTGGTATTATACATAGTGAAGTAAACCTCAATTTTCCCATTGCTTACAAACTATGACATTATTTTTATATGTTTCTGAAACACCATCAAGCCTCTAATCCTTTGAAACAAAAAGTCTCCGTCAACATTCACGATTCAACAATAACAAATCCATAATAGAGCCTGCAGAAAGACATGTATTTAGTAACTTTATATATTATCTTCATATATAAAAACCATAAATTCTCATTTTAGTTTATATTAGCTGCTTAAAAACAAATTCTCCATGTATTATAGAGTCTATTTGCAAGCTAATTAGAGAATCATCCAAGAAATAATCTCTACCTTTAAAATAAATATTTAATAGCTTCTTATCTCCATTTTGAAACTTTAAAATTTTAAATCAAACTAACTCAACGATTTTAGTTTGAAATATATCATATTTAGTTTCAAATCCAATATTTTCCTAACTAAAATTGCCCGAATTCTCAAGGCATATAGTTACCATAATATCAGGTGAGAATCTGATGTATAAATGAGAATATGTAGCTTTTGTTAAAAAAAAAAAGAGAATATATAGCTAACTAAAACAAGAAAACCACTAAATTTGTAAATTTTTAACTAAAAATAAGAAGAAAAAAAACTCGAAAAAGGTAAAAAAAAGAGATCTTAAATTTTATATTTTCTCCTTTTTCAAACTTAACAAATTAAAATTTTAACTAAACTACCTCAGCGATTTAGAGGAGAAGATTTACCCAATAACTTATTTAATTCCAAATGTTTTATTTTCCTAACTAACTTAGCTAATATTCGCAAGGCATATTCTTATGTTACCTACTTATCCTTTCCTATATATACTAATGAAGGCAATGAAGCGATGTCTAGCACTAGATTTTTACCAGAGAAAATTAACAGAGAAAATGAAGTCATCACAGAAAACACTTTCCTTTCTGACGTGAAACCATTCAAAACCAGTATGTGTACTCAAGTGAAAGTAATCCCCACCTTCGCAGACAAAAAAGGTAAAAACAAATCGCTTCTTTATCAATCAGTATTGTTCCATTCTTTAGATTATCAATCAAATACATATCTACAACTATTTATCAAATTAGAATTTAGAATAGATATGCTAAAAAGATACTTATCTGATGAACCAAGTAAGATTGTTAAAAGAACGGAGTAAGATTGTCACAAGTAGCAGTTCAAATAAGCTTCTGCTTCAAATAGAACCAATAATAGCTACCAGAATCTAAACGATATGTTTTTCAAAATAGAGAAAGAGGTCGGTCTAAAGTTAAGTAATATATTCTTAAATTAAATTATTAAAACAAAGATTTAAGAGTACTTATCTTTATTTTTCCCATGTTTTAGCTCATAAAAACATTGAATAGAATTCTCATTATGAATAAAAAAACAATTTTACCTTCTGTATTCAATTACCCTAGAGGCGCGCGGTTATGAATTTTCAGTTTTTAATTATTTATTTTATTAAATAATGTATTTGTAAAATTTATTCATATTATATTCATTAAGTAAATATTTTTTTTTTTGCTTCTTAAACTATCTATTTTTTTACGAATGTGTGATATCATATAAAAAAATATTAAAAAATGAGTATACATAGTTAATTAGATAATTGTAAAAACATAAATTTTTCTTTCGTTTGCGATATCATATAAATAATGATCCGCCTTGTTAACAAAAATCATGATTTTTTTTATGTGTAATTTTTTTTTTTGACCATTTCCGTAAAACTATATTAAATTTTACATATTA
>NC_027749.1:42336028-42373171 GCF_000695525.1 Brassica oleracea var. oleracea
ATTATTAAAATTATGCACGTAAGGATAACTCATGAGTTTTTTTTTGTTGATTAAATGATATTATGTCCAAATTTATTTAAGGATATTTCATTAAGGTAACTGAAAAAAGCAAACAATAAAATAGGAAGTTTAAATTCATTTAAGCATATTTCATTTATGTAACTGAAAAGACAAGTAATAAATTAGACAGTTTTATTCGTTTTAGGATATTTCATAAATGCAACTGAAAAAGACAAACAAAAAAATAGAGAGTTTAATTAATGAAGTAAGAACATTTTCAAATGGGTACTTCTCTTTTAATAATATAGATTATTAATTAACAATATACAACTATGTAAAATAACTAAGAGACATAGCAAAGAAGTAAAAAACTGTACCAGGAAGAGACAAATAACTTTATCAGGAGGACATACACCTGAAAAGATCTGAGAGATTGGTTTGACAGTAGTGAATCGCAAAAGAATCGGGTCTTACTCTTGATAAAGAGAAAATGTAGACTTTTCAAATAGATATTTTTGAAGAGTTAAGAAAAAACAATGCGTTCCATTTGCTTTTCTTTTATATAGAGCCTCATTGTTAATGAGCTAACGTTAAACACGTGCAGATTAATATAATTATAGCTTACCCCATTTAGATCAATACAATATAAATTGTTAAATAAACTCCTAAAGCCAATTATTTAATCTAATTTACATTTGGTTACTTTATTTTAAATATCTTAAATATTGACATTTTTTTTTTTTTTAGCAGGAGGTTCAAAGGCGATCCGTAATCCGCACGTAGTTTCCGTTTGCCCATAGGCCCGTAATCCGCACGTGGTTTCCGATTGCCAACCATCTAATTCCCTTGGCCCGGAACCAGCCGGCACTAATACCCATTACCCAAGGACCCGGCACCAACGCCGCGTTAATTTTAAACTTGGGATGAGCGTAAAGCATTCCGTGGCCACAGGGGGTATTCGAACTCGGATCCGTATCGGTTGTGGTAACTGCCTCAAGACCACTAGCCCACCACCCCGTGGTTTAAAATAAATATTGACATTGTTAGTATAAATGTATAATGATGGTTTATAAATTTATGATTTTGAGATAGTATACCATTTTTAGTATTGTTTAGTTAATGATAATTTTAAAAATCATTCTCACACTCTTAACTGATTTCAATTAGATTATACATATTGAAAGTCTTTTCATTATTCTCATTGGTTAACAAAACATCACTATAATACAAACAATATAATTGTCACATATATTTAATTCGTTAGATCACCAATTTTGTCGATAAAAAATTAACGTTCTGAAAACTAAAATCTAATATAATTTTCAACGAAAATAATCATGTGCTTTTAAAGCGCGGATCAAAATCTAGTCAATACTATTAAAACAGAATGTCATTTTTTGAGGTGTCCTTCTGTTTCAACAACATTTACAGATTCCTGCCACTGGAATATTTAAAACCTATGATTTTTATTTATAATATATTCCACGATTTTCCTTATAATGCAACACCTTTAAAAAAAAAAAATCTTTCCCCTTTTAATGTAACTAAACATTTATAACCGATCACATTATATATGCAATCAAAACTGTACATATAATTAAAACCAACAGGATAATTTCTTGAATACACTTATTTTCATTGGTTAAAAAATAAATGTACCAATTTTTTTATGAAACTTAAATCATCATGTTCCATCAACCCTCATGTTTCAACATTTAAGGTTTTACCATAATTATTTAATACGAGCCTAAGAATTTACTAACTAAACAAACCCTAAACTATACAAACTCTAAACCCTTAAATATAATAAACGTTAATTAATTTAACATATGATTCTACACATAATATAAAGCTAACTATAATGAAAGCTAAAACTATTTAAAATATGATTATACACAGAATATTAAGCTTATAATTGTTTCCAATTTATGAAATATTTGTCAAGCTTACAATTTTTGAAGTTTACAATAGATATTAGATTTACTAATAATTGATTATTAGAATCGTTGTAATCTCCAATTATATACTGAGTATATTCCTAACCCAATCCCGTTGTAATAGCTTTCATAATCGTTGTAATCTCCAATAATAAATTCAATATTATTTAGCTGAATATTTTTAAAATATTGCTTTCTCAAACTTGATCAACAAGCAATATCATTTAGCCCAACGAAACATAACGATTGCTAGATACGCTCCTAAATATATGGCATTTTTTATTATTCTTAATCTATTATTTAATTCTTGAAAATAGTTTTAGGCAACAATCATGATCAAATATGCCATATAAATATAGTTAATATTGTTTTCCAAATTATGGTCACCGAATATACTCATTTTACAAAATCATATCCGGAAAAATTGATACAAGTAAATACAAACTATGTTTTGATTCACAAAATCTACCAAGTTTCAAATTTAGAATATTTTAAAATATGCTACACGTTATTTCCTAAACTTACCTATACACCTAAAATTCTTCATATTATAAATATGAAACCTTCGACACTCTTATGAAACAATTTTTTTCTAAACCCTTTTGACCTTACGATTTTTACCTTACGGATTCTACTATATAAATCGGGATGGTTGGCTCATGTAAAAGTGCTACACTCTTGGAAACACAACACTAACTTATCAGGCGAAACCATGGAGTTCATCCTAGCCGATGAGAATGTAAGTGTTTTTACTAACAACCTATATATTTCTGAAAACAATCTTTATCAACTCATATATTTTATGCTGTATTCATTTTTACTAACATAACTTTTGTATTGGTATATGGAACATGTAGAAGGGTCACAAAATCCATCCCTCATTCAAGAAGACATACCTAAAGAGTTAAGGAAGGCTTCTTCCGGTTGTAGCATGGATAAACATCTAGAATTTTAACCTGAGTACTGCACCAGAAATGTATCGGTCAACAAATCATACATACAAGATGGGGGTTTGCAGAAAAATTTAAGAACTCGTGAGTCATTCTACATTTAGTTTGATTTTAAATATCAGTGGTTTAACTAATCTTTTATATATTTAAATTCAGATTCAATGATGAGGAAAGAGCGATTACATTGTTTGAAACCAATGAAGAAAATCTTGAAAAAGATTGCAATAAGCTTGAGCAATCAGAGAAGAGTTAAGCGTGATAAATGGTTACTCAGTTTTTTTTTTTTTTTTTAACTCTGATAATGTATATAAAGGAAAGGAAACAAACACT
The DNA here is from genome assembly GCF_000695525.1 of Brassica oleracea var. oleracea. Classification (NCBI taxonomy): domain Eukaryota; kingdom Viridiplantae; phylum Streptophyta; class Magnoliopsida; order Brassicales; family Brassicaceae; genus Brassica; species Brassica oleracea. The sequence continues at coordinate 42,339,246 of NC_027749.1, forward strand.
ACCATCGTTCAGACTCAAAAGAACAAAGACTGTTCCTCACCAAAACACGTAATGGTTATTCAGTTTGTTATAGTCAATTATTTATTTGCAATATTTTATTTAATTGTATAAATATCCAATTTACTGATTATGTTTTACTAAAGTAGTACTAATATAGTTCTGCTGTGAATAATACATTACCTTTTGTTTTTGTTTTTGGAGAAATTTCATCATTTTACTTATTTTTCACATTCGGATGCGGGGCATGCAGCACGGAGATGGTCCTGCTAAAGCCACATAATATATCAGAAAGTCTAATACACTGGTTGCTCAAAAAAAAGAGTCTAATACACTGAAAGATTTTTACGATTGTATCAACAAAATTATCTTCTATGGTGGTAGTAATGCTTCACTTTTAATTATTTCCTATCAGGCAGGCGAAGAAGACAACCAATGATCTTTATTCCTTCAAACACCTAAAACATGTAAATAAAAAAAGTTACAGAATATTGTGTTCCTTAATCACAAATACAAAAGCATTCATACATCCTATTAACAAATGATAAATTGGAGGTTTATAAGAATCATTAGGAGTTTGTTATTTTCGTAGCAGTATAACCAATATTGACTAATTAGACGAAAGTGTAATGGTGTATTTCTTATAATATTCTCTGTTCAGCTATTTGCATCACCAATGACCTGAATACACATTTGTACTTACGGTTAAGTGACTTGTAGAAAAATCAAAATTAAGTTCCGAAACCATTGAAGTTGTTCTGAGAAGTGATGGAGAAGCTTTATTAACAGTTACCTTTGTTTGTTTCTTCAGAGGTCTTAAAGTCTCCCATCTATGATACAGATGATGTTCGTCCAGTCCGGTTCCATTCAAAATATTTCAGATCTAAGAAACTCTTCATCTGCATGTTAGGATCCGTGAAAAGAAAACCCTTTTCTGTTATGATCTGTGAACAAAGATAAAATTTTATTATTTTGTAAGTGATCGAACTAAAACAATTTAAGGTGAGCAAATGATTTATACCTTACGATTTCTTCATTTTGAAGTTGTCTTTTTTGAATATACGTGGTAGACCTTTGATTTTACCATTAATTTTTTATTTTGCAGTTATAGATTGTTCGTCGGTCAAGAGCCGTCTCTCTGGTCTTATTTTCTTTCTTCCTTTTTCTGTTTTTTTTCTTTTACTTAGATAAAGTAAATGGTCACTTTTAGATGACAGAATTGTTGTACTCAAATATATTTCATGTACTGAACCTGGAAAAGAGTACCCTAGAAATGATATACAAGCAGGTTTAGTCCCTTGGTTGTTACGGAGATTATGGAAAAATAGAAATGAATTTATGTTCAAGGGAAGAGATTTTGAGGAAATGAGTATAGTTACGAAGGCCAAAGAAGATGCAGGGGATTGGAGAGACAGGAAGCAGGGAGAATATAATGAGTCTAAGAGCAGATGAAGCAAAAACCACATCATCAATAAACAGCAAGCTGTTTGGAAACCCCCGGTGACACTGGTTGAAATGCAATACCGATGATAATCAAAGAAATACCAGTGGAGTGGGATGAATTTGTAAAAACGAAAAGGGGCAGATGATTTAGGAAGGCGCAAAGGCAGTGACGAGATTGGGATCCAGCAATGAAACGGAGGCGGAAGCTTTAAAGTGGGCAGCAAGTATGATTGCTTCATTTCAGTACAAGAATGTTGTGTTTGAAACAGACTCCCTAACCTTAACAAGAATGGGGAACGGAGATGAAGTGTGGCCTATGTTGCAGCCTACGATTGCTGTGATCCATCATTATTTGTCACAGGTTCAGAACTGGAAAATGAGTTATAATCCAAGAGGAAGGCAGCTGACAGGATAGAGAAGGAGATTTTTACATTCATGTCTAATATCCCTAAACTATACTAGTACCAAGATGGCTGGAAAATTATGTAGAAGCTGATACACTCATGTAAGAAGAACAAGTTGGCTAATGCAAGTTGATTATGAGTTTTAAAAATTCATCCTAAATATATATAACAACTACTACATATATACACAAAAACACATTACCTATTTCATACAAAAATATATGTTACAAAATATAATATTTTAAAAAGAGATAATCCCGTCCTTTTAAAGGGCGGATCAAAATCTAATAAAGATTAAAATAACTAAAATAGTTAAAGAAGTAAAAGTTACTTATATCCACAAAATTAAGTAAGACATTTCTATCACTTCATATTTTACTTCAAAATGGAGTAGAAAATGAAGCAATGAACAAAAAATTAAAAAATTACTCTAAAATATGGAGTAGGGATGGAGATGCTCTAATATAGACTTATGATTAGATTTGAGGGGTGAGATTTGAAGGCTGAATTTTAGGATTCTTTTTTAAATTAATAATTTTAAAACTAGTTCCAATTATTCGGATTTAAAAATAAATCAAAACACTTCAAAAAGATGAATATTATTTTTCAAAAATTAAGAATATTTTAATTTATTTATTTATAGTTATATATCTACAAAATAGAGATAGAAATTTTTTTTGGGGGGTAAAAGATAGAAAAGTTACTTTTCTATCATCTCTTTAAAAATTAATTTTTGTGGTCATATTCGTCTTTGTGTGATTTTTTGTCAAAAAAAAAATTAAAATTCTTTCGGAGATTTGCCTTTAAATTAACAATTAATAAAAATAAAAATGGTAATATGTTTTAAGATTTCTTAGAAGAAATGACCTTTTTCTTAGACCCGCATGGCATCCTTTCTCTGCAAAGATCACAAGCTTCAACAGACACCCTTTCTCGGCAACACATTTCAACAGACACCGTCAACATCCTTCTTTCGTGGTCAATCATCAAACGTTACCGCCGCTTTTCTATAGCACCAACAGATCCCCAATAGCTACATTACTTCAGGGTTTTGGACTGAGATTAGCATGGATTTTTGTTACTGGCATGTCTGATCAGCATATGATTCTCAAGGACAAGAAGGTACTATACCTCAGAATTCATCTAATACGCTTTCATTTGCTTCTCCTAGCTGTCCTCCTAATGGGGTGCCTCTTGAGGATCCTCATTCTCCATTGCAGCATTTCACGTGTACTGAGCTTCGAACTGTCATGATGAATATCTCTGTCTATGGAGAAATGGCATTTTATGTCATGCCTGACGAGTTCTTTAGAACTAGAGTTCTTGGCTTCTCTCTAACCAAGGAAATTTAATTGAGCTTTCATCATATGTTGTTGTATTACCCTCAACTGTCTCACCATCCTCAACAGTTTGCTCCTCGTTGCTTTTGAGATTCATCTAGTCTTTCCGGAAAGCCTTATTGGTGTTAAAACTGATCTTATTTGTCTAATGAGCTGTTTAACCAAATCTAGATCCTATTCAGGCAATTTTGCGCTCTTTCAAACTTTGTTGTTTGGATATATCAACGTCGTTTTCAACTATGAAAAGCTCTTTGGAGCTTCCGCTGCAGAAATACAAGTGAAGATTATCTTTGGGTTTCTTTACTTTGAGCAAGCCTCTCATGTTAACACCATTATTTTAGGATTTATCGTTTCACTGTACCATCGAGTATTGCCGTTGTAGTCATCTTAGTTGAAAGTATCACTCCGGTTGTAATCTTGAACTTTTTTTGAATAATATAATCCGTGCAAAAAAAACGAACATAGAAACAAAAAACACGGTTCTCAGGAAACTTATTCATTGGGGTTGTATAGTTGCGACTTGCGTGAACATCCTCTAAAGTTGGGTCCATTAATATCCGCTCGGGCAGTTAACGGGTCTTCTCTTTGAAATGCATTGCATATGGATGGGCTTGTGAAGTCAAACTACTTGCCGTTCGCGTTGAGCAAAAACGGTCGCACACCATCATATCCAATATTCTGAATTATTGTTGTGGAAGAAACGCTGAAGTAGGAATAAAGAGTTCATATATACGAACTCTCAAAAGAAGGTTTTGTATTTGCATAAACACTACAAAAGATGATAAGACCTTAAACCAAAAGCTTGCATGAAAAAGATAGATAACAAGTCATAAGTAAAGGCTTGTGAGAAAGAAAAAAAGGAAGAACAAAAACAATCTTCTACTACTACTAAAACGTTTTAACGAAACCATAAGAAAATGCAGTCATTATTTATTTCATCAACGTCCATCCACAGAAGTGAAAGAGGCAGCAAAACCAGATGGCCGAATAGGGATACTCGTCTGTGTATTATCTCTACTTCCATAAGCTGAAGACGAATATCCAGAGTCATCCATGGTTTGGCTAAGTCCCTCATTAGCTTGCCACTTCTTAACAGCTTGAGGAAGAGGCATATCATAGTCTATCCCGTAGAGGTCATCAGGATCTGCCTCAGAGGGTATCCACTGGACGGTGAGTGAAGAAAGGACGTTGACAATGTGACCCATGTCTGGTCTTTGGTAAGGCTCACGAGCACAGCAATGACCAGCAAGGTCCCAGACTTTTTGGACACTGGCTAAAGTCTCTTCGTCGAGTTCGATGTTTGGGTCTATTGCGTTCTTGAAGGCGTCTTTGTCTTTGTCTTTGCTGGCAGCTACACGACGGAACCACGTCACTAGATGCACGCTGTCTTCAGGCTGCGTCACGTCAAGAGCTTTACGACCAGTAATAAGCTCCATAAGTATGACTCCTAGGCTGAATATGTCTACCTTGGTCGTCACTCTTCCCGTCACTGCCAAAATCAAAACCATATAGCATTAGCAAAACGTTTAAAAGTATGAAACTTTACCACTTGGGTCAGTGCAAAATGATCAAAGTATGAAACTTTAACACTTGGGTCAATGCAAAACGATCAAAGTATGAAACTTTAACACTTGGATCACAGTACAAACCTGCATATTCTGGAGCAAGGTAACCAAAGGTCCCAGCGACTCTAGTCTCAATGGAGTATTTGCCTTCAGGGGCTAACCGAACCAACCCAAAGTCAGAGACTTTAGCTCTCATATCATCACCAAGAAGGATATTCGATGGCTTTAGATCCCTATGGATGAAACTCTGATGAGCAAGCGTGTGTAGATACTCCACACCTCTAGCTACATCCAACGCAACAGCCAATCTTCTAGTCCAATCAAGCGGTTTTCTCTCTTCTTCCTTCCAGTGGAACAAATGCTGGCTCAGGGTCCCCTGCGGCATGTACTCATAGACAAGAAGCTTTTCGTTACCGTCAAGACAGTATCCAAGAAGAGCAACAAGATGACGGTGACGCATTTTGGTCAAGACAGTGATCTCTGACTTAAACTCTTCAAGTCCCTTGTCACTCACAGCAGAAGGCTCCATCCTCTTCACGGCTATCATAGTTCCATCGTGAAGCTCACCTTTGTAAACTGTCCCAAACCCGCCTCTCCCGAGAATGTTCTCTTCACTGAAGTTGTTTGTCACATTCCTCAGAACCTGAATGGATATAACTAAGTTACCAGACTCAACCACATGAATGTCACTGGAAGAGCTCTCTGTCCCTCCTCCTCCTCCAACACTAGAAGCTGCAACACTGAGTTTAATAGCGTCTCCATCACCAGAGTGATCCGGATGTATCACCATGTGGCTGTTCGGACTCTGAACTTTAGCCGGTCGCGCTCTTTTCTTCGCGTAAAGACACACACCGAGCCCTACTAAACACAACACAGCAACAACACCACCAACCACAGGAACAATGATCTTGACCTTACTTGACATCTTAGAACTTCCTCCATCCCCATCAGGAGACACACCCGGTGGTGAAGGTCCGTCCTTTCCGATGTTAGGGTTACCAGTAGTCACCACATTAACACCAATCCCAAACTTCGGCACATCTCCGTAGATATTGTTGTCAGACACATCAAGCGTCTTAAGCTTAGGCAATGTGGTAAGCTCATTAGGTATACTCCCGGTGAGGTCATTATCAGAGAGATTAATAGTTTCCAACGAAGTAATCTTAGCAAAGCTAGGAGATATAGCACCGGTAAGCCCTTGTCTCCCAAGATTCACCACCGTAACGTTACTTCCAGAACAAGTTATCCCAAGCCAGCTATTACACGGATCATTCCCTTTCCAGCTCGTGGCTAGCTTCACTGGATAACCTAACGACTCGGCAACAGAGAGCAATGTGCTGACACGAGGGTCACAAGGAGTACCGGGAGTCTCCAGACAAAACCTGTTTGTATTGGTTATTACATCAACACCAACTGATTTTCCAAACTGTGGAGTAGGTCCTTGAAAGTAGTTGTTGGTTAGGTTCACAGTAGTAAGCGATTTGAGACCAGTCAAGGACGGTGGAACAACACCAGTGAGCTGATTCTCTCTTACATTGAACACACTTAGAGACTGTAAACCAGAGAGGTCAGGGATCGGACCTGAGAAAGCGTTACCTTGCAGATCAACCTCAACTAACGAAGTCATGTTCTGTAATAAAGACACGGAACCGTTTAGTTTCTGCCCGTTGAGGTACAAACTCTGCAACGAAGAAGCTCCAAAGCTAGGAGGCAGCTCTCCTTGCAACAAGTTCTGAGAAAGCTGGAGTCTCGTCAAGCTAGGAAGCGACTGAGAGCTGAAGAAATCAGGTATCTTCCCGGTGACGTTACAGCTCGTCAAAGAGAGGTTCTGAAGAGAGGTCGCTTCTTTTAGGGTTTCGGGTATCTCCCAAGGAGAGAAAGGGTTGTACTCGAGGTAAGCTGCTTGGAGAGAGGTTAGGCCTGAGAAGAGGTTCTTGGGGACAGAGTCGAAGAGGTTGTTGTGGAGGTTCAGGGTTTGTAACCGGGTTAAACCGGAGAGATCGGGGATCGGACCGGAGATTTGGTTCTGGAAGAGCTCGAGGACGGTTAGCTCGGTTAGGGTTTGGAGATTGGGAGGGAGGGTTCCGCGGATTCCTTTGTTGTTGAGTTGGATTCGAGTGACTCTGTTGCTTGCGTCGCACTGAACGGTTGGCCATTTGCAAGGGTTGGGGTTGGACCAGTCGACGCCTTTAGTGAGGTTTAGGCTCAATTTGAGGGCTTGCATAGTGGGGCCGTCGACGCTGGTTTGAGAAGATGCGAAGGTTAGTAAGGAAAGGAGGAAACAGAGGATGATACCCAGATGAGATTTCGTCATTGCGAAGGTAAAGGATGGAGCTTTTTTCTAGGGTTTTATGGTGGCATTGAGGGAGGAGAAGGAGAGGCGCTTCCTTTTTACAGAGAGAGTGGAAAGTTCAGAGATGGAATCGGCGGAGATGGAGGGAGAGAGATAATAGAGTATGGAATCATAAAAGCATAATTAAATAAATAGATTTTTATTCTTCTGGAGAGAAATGGATGAACCAGAGAAATTTAAAGATGAATTTATTCTCTTAGTTTTTTATTTTATTTTATTTTTGTTTATTTAAGTGTGGTAGGACACAGCTGGCACGCGTCGTAGTTCGGTAGTAAAACTGGATAATATCCGCTAAAAAATCTGTAATTATACAAATGAGGATTATCTACTATGTTTATGTTTAGATACACGCTAAGTTTTCAAATATCAGAATTGTGGTTGTGGAGAAGCTACAAAATCTATGATATGTTTGCAAGATAATTTAACATTAATTGTTTGTCTGAGAAAATAATTTCAGTGTAAGAATTTGTAAGAAAAAATGGTAACTACTCCATTACCTAATCTTTTATCAAAGAAAAAAAAAAAATACTCCATTACCCTTTAATCTTAGAAAGAAAGAAAAATCTACCTAGATAAGAAAATGATATGGTCTTGATTTTGTAACATTTTCTTCCATATAATATACATCTCTATGATTGTGTATTTTGGCATTTTCGGCTAACTGCTAATAACTTCGATTGTCTTTCCTGTTTTAAATATTGCGTGTAGATCTTGGATTTTTCTTCACATTGTTTCCATTTGCTTCTATAAAAAAAAATTGTTTTCCTTGTTTTCTTTTGCTTCTGTAAGAGAATATTATTTTCTTCTATTACCAATTTGTATGACAAATTAACAAACGCGTCATATATATCCCATATATATTACTCCCTCTGTTTTTTAATGTTGCATATTCTAGATTTTTCACACATTTTAATAAAACACATTAAATTTGCATATTTTTTTGTGTTTATCTTTGTTTCATAATTTTAAACCAATAACAATTCAGTAAATGCAATTAAGTTTTTTGAAATTTGCAATTAGTTAATAAAACATGTCTTGAAAATGTAAAAAATATATCTTTTTAAAACAAATTTTTTTCCTAGATTATGTAATATTAAGAAACAGAGGGAGTAATTAAAAAGTATTTGAAAAGATGTAACCCTAATTTTGTATTAATTTAAAAAGATCTTTCGTTTATGTGGCACATCTAAATGCCTTCTAAATCTTTTTTTAAGAATTCTAGAATACTTAATATAAACTATAGTTAAATCTAAGGTTGTCCCGTTTTTCCATAATTATATAACAGTAGAGAACATTATATTAACTCAAAATATAAAAAAATGTGTATTCTATTCTTAAATAAAAACTACGGAATTACCTAATATGATTTACATATATATGACAATTAATGATTATGAATAATAAAGATTTGATAACAATTTTTAAATCCTTCTTCATTTTTCTTTAATTTTATATTATTTAAAAAAATTAAACAATCACATTAACCATATAATAAAAAAATAGATTTTTTCTTATATGTTATATTTTAAAATTTTTAAAATGACTTTAAATTACAAAAATGAGAAAATCTTATATATATGTTATATTTTTTTTTAAAACAACTTTAAAACTAGATCTCGATCCGCGCAACCGCGCGGATTTTTGTTTTCATTTATTTTTATATAAATATTTTTTTTATTCTAAACTGGTATATATTATAATATATATGTGTCTATTAATTTTTAAAACATAATAAGTTTACGGTATATATTTTTCATTGAATAGATTATTTCAAACTTTCACATGTATTTGTATCTTCTTCTATATATATATTTTCGGATTATTATTTTATTATTAAAATCGTAACTATATATATAAAGATTAGTAAAATGTTATTTTATTGTAATATCCAAAGATATTGTAACATTTCACAAATTTAGAAAGTTTTTAAAAAATTAAACTTTTCGCTTCATAGATTTATATTATCGAGTAAATAAATAAACATTTAGTTTTGGTTTAATTTTTAAAATAAAGTATATAGTTTAAATTTGTTTTCATTGGTTTAAGATAGTAAAGATTAATCATTGTTAGATAATATGATTTTTGTTATTTAAAAAAAATCTTTATAATTTTAAAAGTTAACATCGACAAATATTTAAATAATTAACATATGGAGGTATAGTTTTATAATATTAAATTATATCTATTTAATTTATACTATCTATAAATCCAATGAATCATCTATTGTTTAAATCAAATTATTGATAGCCCAATAAAAATTTATATTATGCCCAAAATTTAAATGATAACATTAGAGATTAAATGCAATATGACAATCTAGGAATAGGTCTATTAGGTCCATTTTTAAAAAAATCACACATGAATCAAAGTTGTGACTTCTGTTTTAATATATAAGATACAAAAATGAGGACCCCTTATACGTTATATTTTTCTTATATGTTAGATTTTTTCTTATATGTTATATTTTGTTTTTTTTTTAAACTGACTTTAAATTACAAAAGTGTAAGTTTTTCTTAAGTATATGACTAAAAACATTAAAATGACATGTATCAATTCAATGGTTGATTTGAAAGCTTTCAAAACCATATGAAAGATAAAAGTCAAAATAATTCAACTGTGGAAACAATACTATTCACTTTTTTCAAGGATGTGTTCGATGGAAAAAATAAAGTTTTTATGTCATAATTTGTTTAATGTTCAATCCGATCAACCCATGATATATTAATTATAGTTTTGTTTCATAATTTTTAATAAAAATTGATCCGATCCATCGGAAAGAAATTATATAATAATAACAAAAAATATTGTATACGTATATATAAAATGATCAAATATATAAAAGAAATTATCGATAATATATATAAATAAACTCTTGCGTAGTTCGTATCCTAGTGTTTACTATAAAAGTCTTTTTCAAAAAAAAAAGATGATGGTAAGTCATTCAATACATGGATGGAATAATTAGGGTCAAATTAGCGGGAAAATCATATGTAACGTTTTAAAGACAGATTAAGATAAAGGGTAATATCTAGTTATTAATTTACTGTATTCATCCGTCACACGGTTTCGTGAGTAATCGTAATATTCTTTCTTTTCATTGTTTGAATAATAATAATTAAAAATGGGATAGTACATACTACATACTAATGTGTCATTTGCATGGTCTGAACTCCTTACCAAATGTTGACCAACAAGATAAATGCGATTTGTAGTCCTGACAAAAAAGAACTGTAGTGACAGAGGCCGTGAAATCCGGAGCCATGCATTGTCTTGATATTCGGCGGATTGGTATAACGGTCGTCACCGTTAACTTTTAACTTCCCATTTTGATCAGTTGACGCCCGTGTCCGGAAACTCGCCGGGCGTTACGCGTATGCTCGGGTAGCACCTAGTGCCTAATGAAAAAATCGGATATTATACGGGGATTAATCGCCGATTTATTTTAGAGTATTTCAAACCAAATACATATAATATCACTTGGCGCAGTGGTTTACGCGTCTTTGAAAAGGTCAACAACCCAAGTTCGAAGCGCAGAAGAGGTGTGTTGCGTGTTTTTAGTACTCAAGTTTAATGAAGGGTATTTATGACATTTAATAGTCGTCTTCTTCTTTATAAATTTAGGGTTTCTGCAGCATTTAGGCCGGCGGCTCTTTGATTTTACACGAGCTACACATCAAATTTCTTTGTTTTTTTGCCAATTTCATGTTTATTAGTCGATTAAAAGATGAAACGAATAAAAATTTAAGCTTCAGGAGTCCCGATTTTCTTACCGATTCACTCTGACTCGCCACGCTTGGTGGCCGATTTACGTTTTTTCGGCGATTTTACCGCCCTAGGCGGCATGTTTTAGAACATGGGTTGACGCAGTTAACCTTTATACGTTGTTCGTTTGGTGAATATACCAATGAGTAAGACTGACCAGTTTCGAAAGACTGGCCAGTTTCGCGATAATTTAGTCTATTCTCTTTTAATGGTATTGAACTAGATCTCGATCTGCGCAACCGCGCAGATTTTTGTTTTCATTTATTTTTATATAAACATTTTGTTTTCAATTTTAAATTGGTATATATTATAATATATATGTGTCTATCAATTTTTAAAACATAATAATTTTACGGTATATTTTTTTCATTGAATAGATTGTTTCAAACTTTCACATGTATTTGTATCTTCTTATATATATATATATATATTTTTGGATTATTATTTCATTATTAAAATCGTAACTATATATATAAAGATTAGTAAAATATTGTTATATTGTCATATTGTAACATTTCACAAATTTTGAATTTTTTTAAAAAATTAAGCTTTTCGCTTCATAGATTTATATTATCGAGTAAATAATTAAACATTTAGTTTTTGTTTAATTTTAAAAATAAACTATATAGTTTAAAATTTATTTTCATTGGTTTAAGGCAGTAAATATTAATCATTGTTAGATAATATGATTTTTGTTATTTAAAAAAAAAAATCTTTATAATTTTAATAGTTAACATCGACAAATATTTAAATAATTAACATATGGAGGTATAATATTACAACATTAAATTATATCTATTTAATTTATACTATCTATAAATCTCATGAATCATCTATTGTTTAAATCTAATTATTGATAGCTCAATAAAAATTTCTGGTATGCCCAAAATTTAAATGATAAGATCAGAGATTAAATGTAACATGAATTTTTAGGAATAAGTTCATTATGTCCATTTTTTAAAAAATCACAAAAATCACACATGAATCAAGGTTGTGACTTCTGTTTTAATATATAACTAGAGCTCGACCCGCCCGACCGGACGGGTGTTTTTTTTGTTTACTAACTAAATATTTTTTACACCATTATATAATATATAAAATTATAATAAAATGGTGACAAAAATACATCACATAATAAATATATGGCTGTTACAAATTCCACTAATAGTAAAAGTAAAATGATTTATATAACTGTAAATGCAAATATCACGCGAATATTTGTTTTTATTTAACCGATATCATTTTTATTTACCCGATATCGAGTTGGCTAGTGGTAAAGGAAATGATAGTAGCCTTTCATTGGTCGGGTTTGATACGCGTTGGAAAAAATTATTTACAACATTTGGGTTCCCAATAAAAAAGAGAAACCACTTTTCATTTTTTAGGAATATACTTTTGTTTTCTATAAATAATATAATATTTATTTATTTTTCACGTATTATACGCATAATAATTAAAATATATATTTTAGTTTATTTTTAGTTTATGTGTGTGTTTTCCATAAACTAACATATATATGCGAAAATAATATTTGAGATGTTTTGATAGGTTTTTTGGTCATAAATGATAATTATATTTAAATTTTCAACCCGTTATATAAGTAGTCTTAATTTTTAATTTCTCAACCCGATATATAAATATTTGTCATGCATTTTTAGTAAAATATTTATATTATACTTATTAAAATGAGTAATTTGTTAGAATGAGTAATTGCATTTCTTGTATTTATATTATTATCAAATTAATTTTATTTTAACTTATTGACTTTAACATTTTATTATATGTAGGATTTTTATTTTATATGAACTTTTTTTTTCTTTTTTTAGAACATTTTTATCTTGTCTAAATGTTTTTCTTTACATACCAAACTTGAAGAATATTCTTTTGAAACTTTCCTTATTACAAGTTTCTCATAAGAAAAATCTTAGGTGTTTTTAATTTTTTTAATACTAATACTTAAATGTACATGTTATTGCCAAATCTAATATTTCAAATCCTTACTAAAGAAAAATAATTTAAGGTAAAATTCAATTGAACATAATTAATATCATACATAATTTAAAAATAATTTTCTAATAGCATTTTAGTTATATATATCTAAAATAATATCGTCAATTAAATAGATTTGCCAAATTGGTTATCTGAAAATTTAATTAGGTACAAATTTAGAATTATCATTTAAAATTGATATTTTTAAATATGTTTTCATTATTAAGTTTTTATTCCCAAATACGGCATATCTTTTAATTTTTTTAAATATTGTTAATTGATTTCATTAACAATAAAATTTTGAAAAATATAATAAACATTATTTAATAGAGGATAATACCCACAAATTTATGGAAAGAGGTTTTCTGCTTTACATATTAATGTTTATAGTATTAATGTGCATTAAGTGTAATATTTATTATGAATTTGTTGTGAAATAGATTTAGAAAACAAATTAATTTAGATTTAATTTATTAATTACTTCAATGGCATTGTATTGTAATTAAGTTGTAAGTCTTAGGGTTATTTCTTATTTGTACTTCTGTTTTAATAAAGTAGATGTTTATAGTATTAATGTGCATTAAGTGTAATATTTATTATGAATTTGTTGTGAAATAGATTTAGAAAACAAATTAATTTAGATTTAATTTATTAATTACTTCAATGGCATTGTATTGTAATTAAGTTGTAAGTCTTAGGGTTATTTCTTATTTGTACTTCTGTTTTAATAAAGTAGATATGTCTTTTGTATTGTGTTCACTGATACAAAAAAACTATACGACATTAAAAGTATTAAAAACTGCATTTTTTTTGGTCAGCTACTATTAAAAACTGCATTTAAAATTAAGTATTGAAGTTCGACTATAAACGTTTAAGATATAGAGTATCTCATATAGTATTATCGTAGATAGTTGAAAGTTGAAAGTAGTTGAGAGTAAGTGGGTAAGGATAATATCATTGCATCATACGCACCAACCATGTACGTATTTTGTTTAAAACATACTTTTATTTCACGAAATGTAGGTGGGACACATTTTTATGTCTGAAAAATGGTTAGACTACATGAGAACATACAATTAGTCTACAACGTTTTCAGTGATGTTCAAGCGGACCAATCTGTATGATGCAACGATACTTGATGTCCTAATGGTATTTGTAACCTCATGAAATAACAAAAAGATATGATAAATCAAATGACAAAGCTGTATTTTTTAATCCAACATGAATAAAACAACTATGAACATGTTACATGTGAATGTTCAAAAAAAAGTGACATGTGATAACATTACGAATGTCTCAATTTATTTCAACAACATAGATCGGTCTTAGACGAATATAGTTAGATATATATTTATATTAGGGTATAACCCGCCCTACGGACGGGTAAGTGAATGAATAAATAATATAAAATATTTTAAATTGTAATGAAAATATTTAAATTGTTAAATTGATGTATTGAAAGAGTTAACTAATCATACTTACTAAAAGATCTTTTTGGCAAAAAATTACTAAAAACTTTCTAACTTATAACATTTTTTTTCTATTTTAGTTTTTTTTTTGTGGACCTTGCATCATGAAGTGAACTCTCTCTAACTCCATCCACTCTATTTTTCTGCAAAAAACACTTTTGTGAACTACTATCATCCTGGTCTTTTGAATGTGTATTTGTTATGCCTCATCAATTAGCTTCATAAGCTTAGGCTGTTTTTACTTTTCTCAAGTTCCATCAAACAAAAAGAGAAGACATTTGGTCAAGTGGCCCTAATAGATATTGCCAAAAGAGAGTAACATGCGAACATATTTGTGAAATCCCTATGAACTACTTGCAAACCTATCAAGATAAAAACATGTGTGCTAATAGTAAGGGTATGATGAAAAAATATCTCTTTTATTCAATACGTTTAAATCATAATAATCACACATCACAAGCTTTTCAAAAATTTTAAGTCAAAGATTACGCGAGAATCAATAAATCTACATCTAGAAGCTCAAAACTGAAAATAATACAAACCTCTATGAGAAGCAATATTTTGTCCTCCAGTCTAGAGACATCATTCAGCGTAATTTCCACTGATTTGTTAGTCTCTCGAACGATCATTCAAAATGACAGCCATAAACGAAACGCCTGTCTACACTGAGACAACACTTCGAAGTTTGAAGTTTATCCTGTGAAGAAGATTACTGGTTTATTTTGAAAAAAGAACTACGCGCTGATATATAAGTGTTTAGTTCATGATTTCTTGAGCAATTTTTACATTTCCACTCCGTGTTTAAACCACATGATGACGCATTCATAAGTTCTTTGAACCGATCGACGCATGTGATGAATTTTCTCTGCTTTACGGGGCTGGGTACTCACTGCAATCTGTTTCTTGGGAAATATAAGCTGAACCAATAAAACACCTCCCCGCATCCAGCTTTTTTCAGTTGAAGAAATGTAAGCCTACGTAAGCCTAGACATAATGAGCAAACCAACTCTTTTAATTGTCCCATTAGTATTTCTAAACTACAAATAATATAAAGAAGTGAAAGTTTTCCTTACCTGGTCTGAAGACGTGAAGCATCTAATCGTGTTTCCACCAATAAGTGTGATTCCTTTATCCCCAAGCGGTTGCAAAATCACCACCTAGCAGAGAGAAAACTAATATATCTTGTCACACAGTCCACAAAGTGACATTGATTCTACAACCTATGAAGTATAGCACTCAATCCTCAACAAACCTGTCTATTTGCATGTAGAAATGGTAGCTCTGATCTCCCAGGATATAAAGAGAAAGACTGGCCAAGTAACCTTTTGACAAAACAACCAATTTTTTGTTCATTTTAGATAAATGCATATTTTCGCAGAAATATAAACCGGAAATTGGTACTACTTACATACTTTAGATTTTATTACGCCTTCTTACATCAATCCTTTGATCAGCTTATCTAGCAACCATCCCGATTTGCATAAGGCACATACCATTTTAGACAACAACCACAGACTTGCAACATGTTGCTGCCTTAAGATATTTCCAAGCCCTGAGAGCTTGGAGAAGAAGCTCTCGGCTTTCGCGACGGACACTTCGCCGTGGTAGTCATGCCAGACGCGAACACGGCCTTTGATATCGAGCAGAATCAGCTCCTGCCATTGTTTTCTTCTATTTCTTCTCAAAACGCCACAAACAAAATCCAAAAAAGGGGCTGCAACTGCAAAAGATGGAGGGAGAGTTGAGGGCCCAAAAAGTGCAGATAAGTGATAAATGTAATGATTCACACAAACCGAACATAAATGATACTGAATCATTTCAATCGTAGAGAGGTGAACGAACAACATTACTTTCTCACTGTCCCATCCTTTATCATGACTAATATCACAACATTAGAAGAACCAAATACGTAATATTCAAAAGAACAACTCACAACTCAACGAAATAACACTGTCTTTATAATGGGATGACAACTTGAGTTTCTATCTATATTCTGTAAAAAAAGTATCTGTCATTTTTCTGGATCTACGTTGACTTCACTATTCATGTTCCCAATATACCACTCGGTAATTAAATGGCACAATGCCTTTTCAAGAAGCTCCTTTGCAGCAGACTGTTTCTCATTTTATTGGTATTTCCAATCTTTCATAGTTGTTTCCAGATATAAAATTCTTGATTTCTCTCCTTTACTAAGGTTTTGCATTTGGGCAACATTCGTTTACCAAAGATTAGGAAAGGTAGGATATAAAGGGGAAAAAAAATTGTATAAATACTTACCAGATTTAGGGTTTTCTGCAAAAAAACCCTCAATGTGGTTTTTTTTTGCAAATTAATCCGCGAACTCAAAAACCCACGGGTCAACCCTCCAAGTGCCAGTCAAACCGCAATATAACCCTCGGCCGTATTTATGTGTATTTGACTGTGTATAATTTTAACATTTTTTCAATACTAGGTCGTTTTGGCGCTAATTTTTTAATGAAAAAAATATGTTGAACTCGTGGTTTGAAATTTGAACCTTAAATACCATGTGCATGCTATATAACCATCTCGGCCAACAAATATATTTGTTTACTTAACAAACGCAATTATATAGATTTCTAAAACGAAATGACCTTGTTTTTCTCGGACATGGGAGCTTGCGTAAATGCACAATGAAGGTGGGGTTCAACAAATTTTTTTCATTAAAAAATTAGCTCCAAAACGACCTAGTATTGAAAAAATGTTAAAATTATACACAGTCAAATACACATAAATATGGCTGAGGGTTATATTGCGGTTTGACTGGCACTTGGAGGGTTGACCCGTGGGTTTTTGAGTTCGCGGATTAATTTGCAAAAAAAAATCACATTGAGGTTTTTTTTGCAGAAAACCCCCAGATTTAAGATGAGGTAGGGAGTGTTCGATGATAGGAGGTGAGGTGCTCCATGGCGGTTTAAGACAGCAGTCGAACGATACGATAGCAAAGACAAACGTATCAGAGACATAACAGTTTCCATTTTTACTTACTTGATTCGACTTTACAGAATCTGACATGTGAAACTTCCAAGCGTCCTTGTTGAAGTAAATCATGTAAGTAGATCGCATGGTGAAAAGCTTTGATTGACTTTGATTGATGTCTTAGAATCTCCTCCAAAGCTCTCCGAAACCAAACCGAGAACCATCGCTACAAATCGGACGGTTAGTTTCAATCCATAAGATCCGAAAGCTCCAGGCACCTATTTCCGAAGAGAAAAGACCAAATATTCCAGAGATCATCGACTGAATCCGAGGGAGATGATCTACAGAATCGTCATAGAATTGAGGCATGATTCGGATCTTAGAGGACATATGAATACATTTTTATATCAGGTAGAGAACATTGGAAAGGCACGCGAATACGTTTTGGTTTTGATCTTAAGTGAGTTGAAGAATCAGGAGGAGTTTCCAGGTGTCTAAAAAAAGCGTTCCTCGCCGTCGCCGTTGAGACCCGAAGAAGGGAATCTTCAATTGTCCTTCCGGATACTTATCACAATAAGCAATCAAAGGCTCAGGAAGAATGTCACAAAAGCTATATGGGCTTTTCTAAAATAATAACTAAACCCAATAGTCCAGCATAGTGCGATAAAATAAGATAAGGAAGTTCTGCGTTTTGTTTAGAAACGAAGCGAACGAAGTCAGGTTTTTTTTTCAGTAGAAACTGATGATGTGGCGCAATTTGCCCCTCTCTCCATGGTGACGTGGCGCAAGGAGAAGAGAGAAAAGTCTATTTTATTTATAAAGACTAGTGGTATTCCGGCACTACGCGCCGGGTTTGTATATTTTATTTTTTAATGAGTTTGAAATTGTTTCATTTGTTAGTGATAATGTATTATTTTGTTTTGAAGCTGCTTACGTCAAAAAGAAATAACATAAGTGGATTCATTGATCGATTCAATAAAAATAGAATAAATAGATGATAGTAAATAAATAGTTGAACTTAAAACATAAAATAAAGTTGATGTTCCAAAAGGAAAACATGTAGATACATGTGTTTGTTTTGTAATTATTGTGTGATTATTTGATATTTGTATTTTGTTTTGCTGATTTGTGTTTTTAAAATTTCATTTTTAATTTTGATGTGTTACAATTATATTTTCTATATTTATTTGAAACTTTCTGCAACCATTTGTTCTCAAATTATCTCATTTTAACTAATGTAATTCACTAATATTGCATTTTTGATTAATAGTAACACAACTTCTTGTTTTATTTGGTTGATCATTTTACCCATATAAGTTTATGTATATTTTTAAGTATTGTCTATTTGTTATTGTTTCCTCATATTATTTTATATTGCGTTTATTTTAAAACTATTAGTAATATATGTGTTTCGATCTAAGACGCATCTCTCTATTCACTGAATGCAAAAGGTTTTTGTATAATAATTGTAGTTAGTTGCAGAACACCAAAGATATTGACGTTTTAAAAGTACTCGGGAAGATATAATAATTGTTTGAAGTATTTCCATTCCAATATACAATGGTTGTTTAGAACACAAGTAAACATTTGGGCTATTAAAAAGGAATCAACCATACACAGTCCCGATGAAGTTGTATTGTAATGAAAAACCTTCTATGAGATGATTAAGATGATGGCGAGAATGAGAGCCACGATTCCCGAACCAACGATCCATTTGTCATTCTTCTTGACATAGTGGTCACTGTCAACACTCTCTTCCTCTTGTCAATGACATCATCCACACCCTGAAGCTGTTACACAAATCACAAAGAGTTAGTTTTTTTTCAATGATCTAATGATAGATACCAAAACCAAACCCGACAACTTTCTGATTAATTGTAAGTTTTTTTCATGCTATACCTTAGTATGAGCGTGAAGGAGGGTTTGGCTTTTTCTGACTCAGATTTTCAACAACTGAGATGCCAACCTCTTTTGTCTCCAGCATTAATCTTCTACTCTCCCGTTTTGTCGCTTGATTGGTCAATCTTCTCCATTGACATTACAAATCCCCCACTCTGATCAACTGATACCTGGAAGGACAACAATAATGTAACATCTCTGGCGTCAAAGATTAAGTTTAGACAAAGATGAAGAGCATGAACACTTAGACACAAAAGCCGAGATTGTGCGAGTTAACTCAAAACAACTAAATGTGATTGCTATATATTTTCTTTAACCATTTACCGCATGTACATCCGCCATTCCGGGTTCCATCAGTTCTTCACGTGTAGATTGGTTAGCATCTGGCGAAGACACTTGTTTGAAATCCTTCTTCAATTGGTTCAGATCAGATTTATACTCTCTTAGTTTTAAAAGACACACAGCTTTAGCACTCGGCTACAAACTTCTTACCTCAAGATTCATTTTACGGATCTACAAGATAGAAAACAATAGAAGCTATGTATGTTTCTTTAAGAGAAAAGAACACTAAAAATATGTACACATAAAGCAAAATAAATGGAAATACCAAGACATCAGCTTCGTTCAAACCAGACTTAACCTCAACATGCTTCTCCTTCTTCTCTTCTACAAAAATCACATAAAAATTAATCAAACCCTTACTCCGACATCAATCTTAAATGAACATGAACATGTCTATGCACAATAATTTCAAGGAAGAACAAAAAAAAGCAGCTACACAATCATTCTTGAGCTACTAACAAAATAAAAACACTACGCATCGAGTCATCAAAATATCTCAACATTCACACATCCAACAGAGGTTGTCCAATGGTCAACAGGTCTAGGACTATAAGTCGAGAAAGACAGTATGATAGGGAAATGAAGGAAGAGCTAGGCAAATTAATAAAGCAATGCAGCCACATAATCATCATTGAGCTAACTAAAGGTTCCATCTTTAGTCTAAACGATTACTCAATCACTCGAAAAACACTATGAATTGAATCCAAGCAATGAGAGTACATCACGTATAATATCTCAACATTCCCAGATGCTCGTCAGATCGTAAAGAAATCAAAACGTTTAGTAAACGTAGATAAGGTATGTAGAATCAGGGAACTCCAAGGTCTGATCAGGATCAAAATATGTTTTATACCTCCGTGGGAGAGAAGCGGCGCAGAATAAGACTTTCTGGATAGATTGGTGGAGAGATTGCAGTACGGCGGTGTTCATAGTTGCAACCATGCCAATTTATAGGATACATTTGGCCGGTTACATACGAAGAGGCTGAGCTCGATTTAATGCTACATAGTGGGCGAGTGGGATGAAGAATGTTAGTGCTAGGATTAAGGGAGGAAATAAATGAAAACCCAAAGCGTTACAGTACGTTCATCGGAGTGGCCTTCATGGGGATGACAACGACGGCTATATAACCTACATTGAGCTTCATCTTTCTGTAAAAACATACAGAATATTGGGCCTAGAGATAAACAATATAAAAGCCCAAATAAAAGAACGTAAGTAGAAGAACGGAAACACACAAAATATTGATTTCGCTGAAGGTTTAGTGAAGTGCCACATGGCGTTAATTGCCCTGTGCAAAAGGACGACGTGGCTGCACAAAGAGGCAGAAAAGTCTCTTTTATTATTATAGATAGATAGATACTTGCACCGTCTAATCTATTAAAAGAGGAGTATAAATTTAAATTATCTCTTAGTTTTGCAAGTTATTTACAACAGAATGCCATTGAGATTATAAATAATATTTCCCTAAATTAATGTTCTATTTTCCGATTAATAAATGCATTTTCCTAATTTTAATTTAACCAACAAAAATGGCAACAATGACAGTAATATTATGGCATCAATTAACTATAACCGACAGTTTTTTTTTAATATAACCTATAAAAAATATCTTTGTTCTTCTTCACCCATAGCTAATCTACGGCTCCGACCGGTGACCTTTTCGGGAACACGAGGAACAAATAGAAAAGGAACTTATAGGAATAAAATTGCAGGAACGAAAAGAAATGCTTGTTCCTTATCAAATTTAACAAGGAATGCTTTTGTTCTATATTTCTCTACAAAAAAAAGAATGTGGAGGAACAAAAAGAAAAAACTATTCCTTGTGAATGGTGATTTTTTTGGGAATGATAAGGAATTTAGTGTTCCCTTTCATTCCTTGGTCATCATTCAAAGCGTACTTGTATACAAAGCAATGGAGAATTACCATAAGTTTTTGTTTTAATAATATAAATAGACAAATACATGACAAATTAAAAAATAATAAAAAATGGAGGTTCACGTTTTTGTTTTTTGTAACTAAAATTCAAACCAATTATTGATTTACTATATTCATAATTTTTTATTAATTTCGTCACTATTGACCGAAAATAAATTTACTATTTACTAAATTATCTACCTTTTTAAATAAACAAAATTATTTTTTTTTGTTTTTTTGTTATTATGAACCCCAAAAATCAATTTACTTATTTGTTTTATTATTATTAGCCCCAATTTGATTGTTCTACTTTTTTAAAAAAAAAATAAATAAATTCAAAGTAAAAACAATAATATATTTCTAAGTCTATCCATACGTAATCAATGAGAAATATTTGATATCGCTATAAGATATAGAAACTGAATCACCTAATTTGTTTGAACTGAATAATTATTTCTCTCTTGACTTGTTCTCCAATCTACAATAATTATAGGAATTAAATCTAAATAAAAAATCTGTATTTTTTTGCCCAATCACACAAATAATTAGTTCACCAAATATCTATATCAAATATTGTGAATCGTTAGAATCCAAACTATTGCCTAAATTTTTGCTAACCATAATATTTTATACACCCGATATATTGTGCAATATAATTCACATGGTTAGCAGATATTCTCTTGCTCAAGGGTTTTAGTTTGCCATTATATATAGTTTCATTTCCAAACACCTTTCAATATCACCTTCTATCACAAAGATAAACCACCACGTCAACAAACAAAAGTTTTATATTGCTTCAAAAGGTTAAACCTTACAAAAACGGATGGCGTGTGCAAGTTAAACTCACTCACTCGCCGAAACAAAACCCCCGTACCCCTGACGAGAAACTTGAAATAGTATTTATTAAACAATAAGTTCTACGGCCGTTTAATTTTTGTATGCTTTTCATAATAATGGTTTCTAATACGCTTTCAAATGTTTTCAGGATGGTAAAATACATGGATCATGCACAAAAACATGTTTTGAACACAACGTAACTTTCCTATTGGAGAGTGGCTGGAAAAAGTAAAGCTCAATATTGAATTTATAACAATCAGTGATTAGATGATTAACGGATTTCATGGTTGTTTCGTATATTGATTAACATCGACTTCATCGAAGAAGATAGAGAGATAGCAAAGGGGATTCACCGACAGATAAAAAAAAGAAAACAGAGATAGAAGTGGTTGTTAGCACGTTGCCAAGATACTTTTTGTTATTAGCTTTCCCGAAAAAAATAGTTGTAGAAGGACTTTGAACTAATGGGCCATTAACAATTATTGGTTTTACAAAATTGTTAAATAGAATGTACATAAACTAAAGTCCATTATCAATGTCTTTATCAGATAAATTAAATTGAGTTTTCGTTTTATTTTCTTTAAGTTCTAAAATTTTATTGTTTATATGTTACAAATTTGAAATAAGTTGAACAATCAATTTATTTTCATACAAATATTATAACTAATGTATCATTTTTAATAGCATACTAACTCACTGTTGTCTCTTTTTCGTACTTTTGATTCACAAAAATTATTTTCTATATATATTAAACATAAGTATAATTAAATAAATGTTGGATTTATTTATATAATACCCAATATTGATGATACAATTTACGGTAAAACAAGAAAAAAATATTTTATGTAATTTTTTAAATTGTTATCTTTCATCATGTTATATTACAACAACTATGTAATAAGAATATAACATTTAATACATACACAAATAGATTACTGAAAATAAATATCCGCACGCTCACGCGGATCAAGGTCTAGTTATTATCATATAATACGAAAACTGGTCTGCTTATTTAGTCTTATGGGAGGATTAAGCGCGTGTGAAACCAGCTGGGGGTAGCACACGGCAGACTCTAATAACCTGACCAAGTCTCAAGGTAATCTCTGATGAACCGATTGTGATTTTAGCAGCGTTGCAGGTGCCATAGAGGATGAAAGCCCAGCTAGCATGGTCTCATAGTTTGAGTGTTGGGGTTAAGCTTTGAGGTGAAGCCTGCTGTAACAAGCTTGCGTCGAGTTTCTAGGACACACCGGAACCTGAGGTCCAGAAGCTTGGGCCACGGTGAAACCAACGAAGAAAAGGTTGATGACGAGGAAGAGAGCTGTAGTGGTGCACCTAGTGGTCATCATCTTCTTTGAAGCCTTGCTTTGAAATGCTAATTGATATTTATTTTTTCTTATTTTTTCTCTTTTTAAGTGTGAGGAGATGAGTGTTCAGTAAATTAGTTTTGGAGGTGAGGATATGTACTATACTAGTATAAATTTTTTTGAGGGTTGGCTGCAGGCTCGTCTTAAAGATAAAATGGACCCTGAACAAAAGACAAATTAAAACTCATTTCTTCGTGCAATTTTCTTTTCTGAAAAAAATACTCTAATCTTAGCCTAAAAACTTAAAGAATTGCAATGGACCATGTGTGAATGCACCTCCAACACACATGCACAGGGCCGGCCCGGTTGGCTGCTTCCTATGTGCTCGATCACTTAGGATGTTTGTTTAAGCATTCTTTAACTTCTAATTAAATGTCAACTGAAATTATTATACATCTAGACAATTAATGTACAAACATAGATATAAAGTGGCAAGACATCTAACCTCGTCTAGTTCATTTTTTGCCAACTCCTCATCTAGTCCATCTAAAGAAGAGGTTTGGCAAACTAAGGATAATTAGATGGAAAACAATTTCTTAGAGAAAGTAACTGACACGTGCTTATAAATTCTTGGACGATCATGACATTTTCATTATTCTACTATTACTAGAAGCATAATTTTTCTTCTTCGTAACATGTCACATTTTTATGTAATTTGTATTTGTTATTGAGAAATTCTGAGGGTTTAGAGTTCACAGTTATACTTTTAAATTTTCTCATATATTAACTATGGTTTATTCGTTTTAAAAACAACTCAACTCTAATACCAATACCAACCAAGTTCCTTGGTGGAAAATGAAAAAGAAAGTTAAGACAAATTAAATGTAAAGAATTTGAGAAATTTGGTTTGAGTTAATACTTGTGAAATTTGTTGTGTATATATATATATATATATATCATTATTTAAGTTTATAGAATCACGGGGATGCTGAATAGAAAAAGACGATTCTACTAACAATTATGGTCAACCAAAATTATTGCGTTGTCACAAACGAATTTGACAATTCCGCATAAGATTAACCAGATCATATACATATAATTAATGAAATGCGTAGCTTTTAGTTTCTCTCCATGGTGTCCAACTTGCAGCTTCACTCATTCTAGAACAAATATTTGGCAAGTAAATTGAATGATACAAACGAACGTTTCGTCCAGTGCCAAACTCTACGGTAGTTGACAAATCATATCGCATTAAAGCATCTCCAAAAGATACTCTATAACTTCAAATATGAAGTTTTTTGCTCTACAAAAAGAAACTTCAAAACTTCAAATTTGAAGTTTTGAAGAGTGAAACTCTATACTTGAAATTTCACTACTCAAAACTTCAAATTTGAATTACTCAAAACTTCAAATTTGAAGTTTCATATTTTTATTTGCATTTTGGTCTTTATAATCACACATCACCTTTATGATTCATAAATATTTTTTTATTTACTGTTTTAATCCCTAAAAAAATTATATCTCATAAATATTTTAAATTTTGTTTACAGATTTTAAATTTTACACATAAAATTGAATAATACTTTAAAATAATATTTAAAATATTTTAAGCTAGATTTAGACAACAATAATATACAAAAAAAAGTTACCAAAAGATTTTAAAAAATTACGTGAAGACATAACTATTACACAAATTTAAATATTACAACAACACTAATAGTCATGTAAGTTTGATCTGGAACCTTTAAATTTTCAAATATTGTCCACATTTTTTTGTGTAACTGAAGATGGTTGTTGTTGTTGTTTTTGATGTCTTTTTCGTACAATTCTTTCTTGTTCATATCGAATATATTCACGAGTATTAATATCATCGAAAAAATTAGTCTTTTAGAAATATTTTATATTTCTCTTTTACTTTCTTGTTCCGATCTAATGTATTTAGAAGTATCAATATTACCCGATTTCAACAATTTTTAGCTCGTAATCTATAAAGTAATAATGAAGAGAGTCATTTTTACTTCGAAATGCACTAATAGATCATATATGCATTACGAAAATCATTTTATGATAATATGCTATTTTGTTTGAAGTTTAATATTAATTAAGTTGTTTTTATTTAAAATTTTATATTTAATAAAATATTTTATTAATTAATATTGTTGTAATATGTTTATATATGTGCTAGTTATTTACAAAAGTTTTATGAAATCAAATTAGTTATGACAAATATAAGAACCATATTATAAAATATAAATAATTTTGAAGTTGAGTTTGAAGTTTTGCTTTTGAAAAAGAACACCTTTAAACTTCAAATATAGAGTTTTGAAAACTTCAAAATAGAGTTCCTTTTTGGAGATGCTCTTAGTGCACCGAACTTAATCACTAGGGTCAAGAGTACCTCCAACAAGCACCCTCAATTTTGCGGGGTCCACCCTTAAAACAAGGGGATGAGGGGTGGTTCTCCAACAATCACCTTCAAATTTATTTTTAGAAAAATTAAAAATTTACAATTTAATCCTTAAAATTATTAATAATTAAGTATAATTATTAAACTTTCAAAAATCAATAAAACATACAATTTGAAACATATTAAAATAAAATACTTTTGAAAAATATAATAATATATAATCAGATATAACAATAAATAGTACAAAAAGTGTTAATAAAATTATTTTAATCAAAATAATTTTAAGAATATATAACGATAAGTACTAAAATATGATATATAAAAAGTTATTCATGCTATTGTCAAAGATATATAATTGTAGGGACTAAAATAAAAATAAAATATTGTTTTATTAAAATTTGAGGGGATGAAAAGCTGTTGGAGTGCAAAACCCCTCAAAAAATGAGGGGATAATGGGCTGTTGGAGATGCTCTAATAGATGGAGTCCCTGTTCGGGAACGCGCTAGGCGCTAGTCGGGCGGTCAGGTTGGGCCTAGCGCCTAAAGAAAAAATCGGGGATTAATCGGAAATTATGCGGGGCGGAATTTTTAGATGGTTTACTATGTTATAAAACATGTTAATCTTTAATTGTGTACAATTTCATGTTTAAGATTGTATAAAACACACAAATAGAATATATAAACTTAATATAGTGTAATTTTCATCAAAATAATGAATATAAATGTTATTTATAAAATTTTAGATCAAATAAACAAATAAAAATATTATTAAAAATAAAATTAAAAAAAATAAAATAAAAATAAAATAAAAATAAAAAAAATAAAAAAATAAATTAGGCGGCCGCCTAGGCGGCTAGACGGTCATTTAGGCGGATAGGCGGTCATTTAGGCGGTCTAGGCTGAATAAATCGGATATCCGATTTTTTAAACCGATTTGGCATAAATCGGGGCGGAAAAGTGACGCGTAGCGCCTAGTCGGCTAGGCGGCCGATTTTTAGAACAGGGGATGTAGTATTTTAAGCCTAGAGGACATAGCCTTTTGAACAAAAAGAACATAACCTTAAAATGATACAATTAATCTTTTCCTAATAACAGCTAAGCATTCCCACTTCTTCAAAGAAGTTCAATTTATATATCGTTTTCAAATTTACCAAAAAAAATCCCTTACTACTTACTAGTATGTGTTGGACAGTTTTCTTAAAAGAAAAAAAGAAGAAAGTATGTGTTAGATCGGACAGTCGATAAATTTTAGTACGTATAAGAACTGGAACTTGAGAATCTGACAAACGTGTTAACAATATGAAAACAGATATAGTTCGATTGTTATGGACTTTCGCTTTAACCTTTCGCTGTAGAATTTTGGCTTTACAAAATATGGTTTTAAGAACTGTGGCTTTAAAAACTGTGGGAACTTTTCACAAATTTAACTACTATTCAAAACACGTAGATGCTAGGATTATATCACAAATAAAAAAAAATCATATAAATAAAGAAAATATATAATTACTATTTAAAATATAACTTTTAAACAACTAAAATTTTCTTTATTGATATATATATATATATTTATATAAAATTATAAATCATTATAAAATAGATTTTAAAAGAACAAATATTATACATTAATTAGTCAAAGTTTTATTTAATGAAATTAATGTAGTATAAGAAAAAGAAGTTTGAAATAGTTTGGGGGAGGAAAAATAATAAGGGTAATCATTCTATATAACCAAGAAAAAAGCATAATTTGCACACTAACCAATTGACCTATTATACCAATATGATTCGTGTATTTTATGTAATAATGTACTTTTACTCTCGTAAGCAACTGGCTCAACCTGCAATAACAATTTACATTATTTGATATTTCTTGCAAAAATAACTCGTGTCTCTTTGATATCTTCTCATCCTCTGCAAGTAATTTAATTTTGGGGAAGATGAATCTGTTTCTTCTCAAATTTGTGGGATTGTTGATGAAATTGTTTTTACTGATGGTTGTGGTGAATAATAGAGCTTCGTAGATTCGTGTGGTGAGCGACAAGACTTGTGCAGTGGCGATCACCTCCATATATATAATTGGCTCCATCATCACGATCAATTATCTCACCGCCACCACCGTATTCGTTTCTGCCGAAGTTGTTCTTCTTCTCCTAATTTTTACGACCGCGTGTTCTTCCATTCCATCTACTCTATCAAGTATAAATTTTTTTCTCTCCAATACGGTTACATGTATTATATCCACTGATTTCGTCACATACACTTATATTTTGTCACTGTAAATGATCCATATTTGATCGGAGAAGATGAACAGATTTTGTGTATTGTATTACCTTCTACTTTATGTAAATATAATAGAAATGTAAAACAATATGTATTATGTTTGTTTTATTCATATTATGTAATGCATTCTGTTACTATACTATTATATTATGTTCCATTCCATTTGGGTTTATGGTTTATATTTGAGTTTAGGTTTACTGATTAAAGTTTAGGGTTTATATTTGGAGAAGGATGTAGTGATTAGAGCATAGGGTTTAGTATTTAGAAGGTGAGAGGTATGATTGGGGTTTAGGGTTTTATTTTTTCCATGCAATCATAGACAATTCATAATTTTATCAATATGTACTATGTTATTTATTTTGTTCCGTTATATTTAGGTTTCAGGTTTATATTTGGGTTCATTGTTTAAATTTGGGTTTAAGGTTTACTGATTAAAGTTTAGGGTTTAATATTTATGGGTGGGGTGAGACTGAGATAAGGTTTAGTATCTAGGAATTGGAGTTGGATATGTTTAGTATTTAGGGGTTGTAGCTGGGGTTGTAATCTTATACTACTTCAGTGATAATGATTTAGGGTTTAGTATTTTTGGGTTGGGGATGGTGTGAAATTTTGGTTTATTTCTTAGGGATTGGGATGGGGTTGGTATCTTAAACAACTTTTGTAATATGGAATAGAATATGTCGGCTATTCCGTATGAAATGACTTTATTCATTTGTATACTATACAGATGGACTAGACTACTGCTTTTTCAGTTTAGTTTATGTTGGTTTCGGGTTCAGGCTGGGTAAGCAGTACACACTTCGATGTCAGCATAGAAGTTCAAAAATGTTACTATTAAAATTATTTACCGTAAAAAATGTAAACGGTAAGAATATTTCTCCTTCATTCTTGTTATTTTTTTGTGTTTTGATATGTGGTTCTCATCACGACACACAAAGCTCACGTATTATCACTTTTAACTGGTTACCTATTAAGGTAAGGGGCAAAACCGGTGGTTAGTTTGTGTATGAAATGTCTGACACTAAATAACGTCAAAATCAAAGTTACTTGCTTAATTTAGTCTTCATTTATGGCTAGTACGCAAATTAACCCAAATAATAAGGGTAATCATTTTCAAAAATAAAAAACAATGGTTATTTACGTGTGAGAGAAGAGTAAAAACATGGAAATGAGGCTTTGGCCAAAAACAAAAATTCAATTACATTGGAAATCTGTTATGGAGTATGCCTGTAATGATGCTACTGAATGGAAACAAACAGTAGCATCACAGTTAACTCAAGGAGGTCTGAATGGTAGAAGAGAAAGATCACGACGAGAAAGTACCATTAGACACGACCCCCAAAGGATTGGCTTAAGTGTAACATAGATAGATCTTTTATGAATATAGGAGTACAGTACTAGTACAGTTGGATGGATTATCAGAGATGAGAATGGTGTGCATAAAGGAGCGGCTCAAGCTACTTGTAAACGGGTTATGAACCCATTAGAAAGTGAGCTACAAGGCATTTTAATGGCTCTACATCATTGTTAGGCGTTGGGATTTCGTAGGACCATACTGGAAAATGATTATAGCAAAGCAATTGCTATTCTCAATGGTAAAAGTTACATTTCAGTTTTTATAACTGGATAAGGGAGATCAAGTGGTGGGTAATGAGATTTGATGAAGTTCGATTCCAATGGACATCACGAGGAACAAATAAGTGTGCTGATAAACTTGCAAGAAGTAGACTCTTACAACCGGTAGATTTTGTTTTCCATAATTATGTACCAACGATATTATCAAATCTTCTGCATGAAGATGATGCAAACTCAAATTTTCATTAAATAATAAAATATGCTGTTATAAAAAAAAATCAAGAAGAAAAATGAAAAAAATAACTGAAGGTGATTTTTGAGACTTTAGAAAAACGCAAAGCCATCGACACATGATTGGGTTAAAAAAAGGCTTTGAAGACTGTTAAAGTCCTCAAAGTTTCAACCCCAATAAGTGTCAGTCATGTAAACGGAATCAAAAGAGGAAAAAAAAAGAACTCAAAAGTCGTTACCAGAGGTATGCCATCTAAATAATCAACTAATTAATACTACAAATTAACTAGTTTCAAAAAAAAAATACTACAAATTAACCGAACAGGTTGTGCATAAACTATGGTTCGTTTGGGTCAACGTTACTCAAAGGTGACTTCTCTGAATCCACTAAAAATTCAATTTACAATTGATCAAGTGCGGGAATGCTACCAAGACAACAGAACCATGTTTGTGGAGAGTGTTAATAGCCTGCATGGTTTGCAAACCAACTTGGAACGAAGAAGAGAAAGAGCAAAACGAAAAGAGACAGAGAAACGCCTCTGGTCGGATGAATGGAGGACCGTGATATATCAGGATAAAGATTTGTAACTCACTTGCTTGTTCTGTGACAAAGAGGTTGTTGCTCACCCAACATGATCGACTTAGAGAGGGGTATGGGATTTGGAATTTGAGAAGGTTTTGTTTCTCACAAATCCTCATTTATTGTACATTTAGCATTTGTAAAATTGTCATAGAGAAACCATGGCTGTCAGCATACTACTATTTAGAACTTATCAAAAACAAAAATTACTAAATATGTTGTAATGTATTAGTCGTACTAATTATGAGATGCATATGTACTTCCTCTAAAACAAATTTCTACTAGTTCAGTTTCAGCTAAAAGTAGACCAACAACCGAATACCCAAAATAAATAAATAGTTTGCACAAAACATAAACTAATTTCTGGCTAGGCACAAAGTAGACCGGTGTATTGAATAGTGAAAATCCACCTCTAAGCCTTAAACAAGAAACAGGTTTGGCAATGGAACAAGTAACAAGATGGTTATTGTTAATGTACCCAAAATAAATAAATAGTTTGCACAAAACATAAACTAATTTCTGGCTAGGCACAAAGTAGACCGGTGTATTGAATAGTGAAAATCCACCTCTAAGCCTTAAACATGAAACAGGTTTGGCAATGGAACAAGTAACAAGATGTTTATTGTTAATGTAGCTCCAAAATCGCTACAAATACCCTCAACTTCACTTCATTTGAGTTCACCAAGTTCCGTAGAAACAACGTTGAACAAAATGGCCCTACATTGTTCATTAAAAATCGTAACTCTCTTCCTTGCACTCAACATTCTTCTCCTCGCCAGAACCCAAGTCGTCCAAAGCCGTTCTACAACCTCTCCACGCATCCCAGCACCTCCATCTATAATGGCACCACCAAGAATACCTCTACCACCTCCGCCACCATGTCCGCCACCACCACCTCCTCCACCACCACCATGTCCGCCACCACCTCAACCACAACCATTTCCTCCACCGCCACTGCCTCTTCCATCCCTTTCACCAAATCCTCCCCCATCACAGCATCCACCTCGTAGCACTTGCCCAAAGACTGTCCCACAAATACGAATATGTGGCAGTATCGTAAATAAACTCCCAAGAATCCGTAGTGTGCAGCCATGTTGTTCTATCGTCCGTGATCGATCTGACACTGACGCACTTGATTGCCTGTGTGAGTTGGTGGATGCACCACGTCTAAGTCTCCCACCTAATATCATCATCCTTTCAGGCGCTTGTGGTCGTCGTATTCCCCCAGGTTACACATGCCCATGACGACTTTATAACCATACTAGTTAATTAATAGTCTAAAACTTACTCACTATGCACTTCAACTTATAGCTAAAAAGCTTTGTAACTCTTAACTGTCTTCGACTACTTATGTAATAAAACATCAATGAAGTTGGTGTTCATTACTGCCTTTTTATTAGTTAGACTTTTATTATTGTCTTGTTAACCATATGAGTTTACATATATCTCTAGACCAACCAGTGCCGGTCCGGACTTGTGCCTAAAAGCCCATTGAAAAACTAATGCCCTTTAATTATGATTAAATTTTTATTGCATTTTGAATATAATCAAAATAACATTATTGAATTTTAATTTATTTCAAAAACAAAGTACAAAGACATAAAACCATTGTTCATGAAAAATAATGTTCTTTTCTCTTCTTTTGGCAAATTTTTTGATCAAATTCCAGTAAATAAGTGGCAAGTCAGCTTGTGTTCTAATAAATGATTACTAATTTTACATTTTTGTAGCATTTTCTATGAAGAAAAACAAACTTATATAAATGGCAACACATATGATAAAAATCTTGTTATCATTAACATCAATTTCACTTTGTGAAATGTCTCACAGAATAATAGATACTAATTTATGATCATTTTATTTGTTCAGATTTCATGAATTGATTTTTAAAATTAGACACACTTACGAAAAAACAGAAATAGAAAAATGAGTTAGATCGATGCAACATGAAATGTGGAATATGAGCAATTGTTATAGTATTATTTGTTTACACAGTTATTCTATCAAAGCTCAGCTGAAAAAAGGAAACAGAGATTCCATGTCTTTTTTCCTTCAACCCTCTACTTTACTGCTTTTGATCTATTTGTCTTGCTGTTCTGCCATTTTAGCATGTAACCTAGCTCAGATGTTTCTCCCGGTCGCTGGATTTTTTAACCTCCACCATGTTCATTTGTGAAGATGATTAATCACTACAAGAAATTGTTCAATTTGTGACCACTTAATCAGAAAGAAATTGGTCAGAAACAAGCATTTTTGTCCCATTTCTCACCACTTATAGTCGTCAAAAAAAATCCGTCAGAAATCGGATTTAGTCAGGAAGTGGTCAATAATTATTGACCATATAAATGGTCAGTAATTTCGTCAGAATTATCGTCATAAACTGGTCACAACAATGTTGACGATTTCGTGACGTGTTTCTAACCCTTTTTATATGATGAATTGATGACCACTCTTGTAACCATTTGTTTTGATTACTTTTTGACCGGCTTGTGACAATTTATTATTGACAAACTTTTGACCACTTATTTTCTAACGACATTCTAACCATCTATTAGTGTTTTTTTTATTAATCAACAAAATTGTATCTAATATAAATAAATGACAAAATCAAATATTTTTATAATTAAAATCTAAATAATAGTGTTCGAAATAGTTTTAGCAAAATACTTAAATAAAGGCTGAATAAGTTGTTTCTTGTAGTTAACAAACAAGTTACAATTGGTCATTACTAAAGTTTTAACCACAAAACAGAAGCATGATAACTACAAAACAGAAGCATGGTAACTAATACATAATTATTCTTGAGTGGCATCTTCATCTTCATCTAGCAATTCTGGAAATTTGTTAACAACCTTATGTGCCAAGTTTTGCAGATACTTTATCACTTTACCTTGGTCCACTTTGTCATTCTCCAAAGCCGCAATCTTCTCATTTGCCATAGCAATCTTCTCATCTGCCAAAGCAATCTTCTCGCTTGCAATACGTAATTGCTCATCTTGGTCTAAATTAGGCATGAATCTAGCTGAAGAAAGTGGTTGTCCTGGCTCTGGTAGTGTTCCAAACCCAAAACGGTGACCCTTAATTATAGGAGTTTCCTGTAAAAAGATACATATAATGAAAGAACAGAAAAAAAAATAATAACTATAGAAACAGCAATTAACTCACCCTTAAAACGAGAGTGTTGATCTCTGCTTGGGTAAGATGGTTTGTCTCAGTTGATCTACCTTGAGTTAGCTGATCATTTATCTTCTCTTTGACAGTCTCCACAATCTGCTTCACCTTCTTGTCACAAATG
>NC_027749.1:42373390-42380512 GCF_000695525.1 Brassica oleracea var. oleracea
TTGTTCAACTTCCATTTATCTTTCCACGCACACAAGTTGCTTGAGAAAGATTTCTGAGCCTTTTTCTCATAAGTAACCTTTACGGTTTCAGTAATGCTCCGTTCCCAATCAAATTGTTACTGAAAAGTAGTGAGAAATTATTATTAATGAGAAAAAAAAACTAGTTTAGAGTGAAAAAATGTATTACCGTAAATGCTCTGAACCATCGCGTTTTCACATCACGAGGTAGATGATTATACGTAGGATACGCTCTTGGTAGGTCAGATTTCATCATCTTTAATATTGCTTTAGAAATTTTTCCTTTATCATATTTAAACCTATAAAAATAAATAAATCTTATCTCAATGAAAGAGGTTTGCAATACTTAAACCTAAGTCACCCCAAACCAACAAATTATATAATAGAAATATTTACCAAGTAGCTCTTCCACGCCGCAAGGGGTCGAGTAAAGTGAGGCTCTCTCGTCCAGGAGCCCCCAAAAGATCATCCACTGTCATATGAGGGGTGGGCGCTGCAGCTGGTGTAGTCGAAGTTGATGGTATGTTCGTGACGTTGATATTAGCCTGGTTTAGTTGAGAGTAATAAGTCTCAAAGCCTTGAAGGGAATCAACATAAATTGGTGTTCCATCACTTAACGTATTTTGTTGAAGAAACTGCAGAAATTGCTCTCGAGTAGGCATCCTTTGAGAATCGGCGCCGTTGAGATGAGAAGAAGTTAAGAAAAAGTGTGAATTAGGTTAAAGACAATTTGACTTTATTAACTAACTACACGACATCGTTTCTAATATTGTTTAATCTTTGTTAGATTTTGTGAATTAAAGTGGACTTCCACGATCTGTTTTTTAATAAAGCATGTCACATATGTTTTTATTAGTGGAACATAAGTTCTTATTTAAATTGGACCAGTGACCAGGTCCAAAACAAAACAAAAAAGACATGTTAGATACGAACATAAAGCTTCCACGCCGTCTTGTAAACCGATCTGATGTCGCCCACCCTCTTTTCTCTGCTCATCATGTAAACAAAACAATTATTCTGAATCAGACGAATTTTCTGAAGAAGCCGAAACAGAGTATTCTTCAAATTCGCCAAGCTCTTCTTCAGAAATCTCCAATATATTATCCATTGTTGCTTCTTCAAAATCCACCAAAAGTGTTGGTTCTACCGATTGATTAATCGAACCTGGAAAATCAACTGAGTTTTGTTGTATAACAAAATTTATCACTAAATTAATGTGATTATTTTTTTTTTTGATGAAATTTCAAATTTATTGAGCAAATGTTGAAAGAGGATTTACAATATGGTAGATCTTTATTCTATAGTGTAAAAAATGAAAGAATGAGATACTTTAGAAGGGGTAAACCTCGAACCAACGCCTAAGAAGGCCCTCCAGCTTATGATTCCCTCTGTACTTAAGGGAAGATATACGGTTCTTCACCAGCTTCCCAATGGCCCGAGTGGTCATGTCCACCGACGCGCAAGCACCCCTGTGTCTTCTTGAGTTTCTTTCCTTCCATAGAATATAGATGGAAGTCTGAAAAGCTAATCGGAGAAGGACTATGTCAAGCCTGTTCCGGCCTGGCTGCAGTAGAGAGGTGACGGTGTCATCCCAATCCGGTGTGATCCTTGAGCCAAGCAAACGTTCTGCTACATTCATTCATACTGTGAATG
This sequence comes from Brassica oleracea var. oleracea, assembly GCF_000695525.1. Lineage (NCBI taxonomy): Eukaryota > Viridiplantae > Streptophyta > Magnoliopsida > Brassicales > Brassicaceae > Brassica > Brassica oleracea. The sequence goes on from NC_027749.1 coordinate 42,375,062, forward strand.
TATAGGGGTATGCGAAGTAGAGGTGATCTCGATCTTCATTCCTCTCTCCACAATAAATACAGCCTTGCTCAACTCCCCAATCTCTCATCTTTACTCCAGTGGAGAGTCTGTTTTTGAATGCGAGCCAGACCATGAAAGACTGCCTAGGGATGGCCTGAGGAAACCCAACGAGATAGCGCCATGGGACTTTGTTTCTCTTGGTACGCAAGTAGTTCCAGGTCTGCGCAGCTGAGAATGTCGGCTTGAAAACCTCATGATCATGTCTCCACAACACTCTATCAGGACCTGCTGTATCCTCTGGTGTAGGAACCGCAGCAATGCTATCACACAGTTGAGGATATCTCCTCTGTCCACACCTCCGAATGTTCCAACCATTGTTGCTACTCGCTTTAGCCAGGGTTGCTAATCGCCTTATGCCAAGGTAGCTGATGCCTAGATACCTGTTATATCCAACAGCTTCCCCTTCTCCAGCCAATTGCCGAACCAAAAAAATACAGACTTGTCATTCCTTACATCATAACAAATGCACTCGTAAGCAATGTTTCGTAGCTTTAATAACTTTCGCCAAACCCAAGATCCTTTATTTTCATTGGCGTCCCACTAAGAGCTGTTCTTGAGTAAGTATTCTTGTGTCCATGCTACCCAAAACGATCCAGATAGGGAAAATAGCTTCCAAATAAGGCTTAAGGCAAAGACTCGGGTGGTGTCACAGAGGCGCCGAATGTCGAGACCACCTTCTTCTTTTGGGCAGCATAGATCCTTCCAAGCAACTTTAGCCTTGTGGGTGATAGTAGGACAGCCAGACCATAAGAAGGCACTATACATGCTCTCAATTGTGTTCAAGCAGCCCTGTGGCACTATATATAACCAAACTTGAATCAATTGCAAAATTAACCTAAAAGCTTTGTGAAATTACAGCCAGCCCCTTATGACCAAACAAAAAACCAGAACTCACTTTTACGAATATAGTCCCAAAAAGTCTTATGAGTCTTCTGAGATACTGTAAGTCGTCTGGAAGACGTCTAGGAAAGTAGACGTTTAGGAAAGTCTTCTGGTATAGTTGATCTTAAAAATAATTTATAAATTTTGTAAAAAATATTTTGATAGGGGAAAAATTGAAATCATGTAATTATAAACAGTTGCAAGTGATATAAATTAAAATATAATAAAATGGAGTTGTTCTCAACATAGATGAATGAAAGTAGTGAGTCATGATGTTTTTTGGTTTAGGGTTTGACAACATATGTTGTAGTATTGTATGTATTGTTAGAGTTAGTTTTTAGGAAGCTTATAATATTTTTTTGAAAAACTAAATTTTGACCTACATGTGACCTATACATGTTTAGTTTTCGTTTGTTAAACACTTTTTAAATTGTAGTTAAGTTTAATGAAGTATTTTGTTAGTTAATTAAGTTTAGGAGTTTTATTTAGGGTGTAGACGACTTCCATGGAAATCGCCTGATGAATAGTATTTACCGGTATCAGACCAAATCTTTGATTTTATCAAAGTACATTAAACTTAACCAGAGAGTTTACCGGACATATAAATACTATTTTGTCACTTTTTGTTGAAAAGCACGAAACCTTAACGCTATTACTCTCCGAGGCGATTTCGAAGGCGAATCTCTCTTTTCCGTTGTTCTCACCGCCTGTAATCTCTCTTTTTACAACGAATCTCGTTTCTCCTTTATAAACGAATCTCGTTTCTCCTTTATCCCGAAGAGTAGTTTAGTAGATTAAGCTAATCATCCGCTTCCTTTTTTCAGTTTTGAAACCGCGCTTCGTGAACTCCGCCACCAGTAAGTTCTACCTCTTTGCCGTCAAGTTCAATTTTATGACTTAAGGCGTTTAAAACGCCGTAAAACCCTAAAAATTGTAGTCTGATTCTTCTTTTCGTCATTTTTTGCAGATCTGTAACCGATGGTTTCGTTGGCGACCATAACTTATCCGACTGCAAGTCATCCAGTTTTTCTATTTATTTAGGTTTTTCTATTTATTCAGGTTTCTCTTCAGATCTGCATGGTTAACACGATTTTCATATCTGTAAGAGGTTGCTTTTAGTAATGTTCCATTGGAAGACTTCTCAGAAGAGTGCACCGGAAAGTCTTCCAGTAGAACATTGCTAAAATCGATATCTTACAGATCTGAAAATCGTGTTAAGCCTACATATTTGACGTTTTTTGTAGTATTCTACCGAAAGAGTACTCAAAAGACTTCCTGGAAGTCTTCCAGAAGACTTCCTAGAAGTCTTCCATAGTGTAAAACTTCGTATAAGACTTCCAGAAAGTCTTCTGAGAAGTCTTCTCACTAAAACTTACATGCAATTCTTCCAGTATAGGAATTTAGGATAGTATGTTTGGTTTGTGTTTGAGATGTTGGTTTTTGATTGTTTTGCAGACCGGAAAATGGATTTACCAGAACTCCCGTGGAGGATATATAGATTAGGGGAAAAGCTCCCTGCACTCAAAAGCATTTCGTATCATACTGACGACTCAAAGTTGCTTACTGCTGTGAGGCACGCTCTATATGTTGATGAATATGAGGAGCTGAAGGACTCAAATTTGGGAGTGTTCATCAAGTTCAAGGAGCTGAATTTTGGTTGGGCATCAAAGCTTGTTCATTACATGCTCAGTTTCCAGCTTAACATCAAGAAGAAGTATGAGCTTTAGAGTCTCGTTGGTCCACAACCGGTGAGATTTTCACTGAAAGAGTTTGAAAACCTCACTGGTCTGAACTGAGATTACATAGAGGACCTGGAAAATGCAAGGTGTGAGATTACAAAGGAAATGGCTTCGTTTTGGGAGATGATGGGTGTTGATGTCGATGCTGGTCCAACTTCTGAACAGATAATAGTAGCATGTGGGAGATGCGAAGATTTGTCTCGGGAATATTGCATGTGGCTCGGATACCTTGCGATCTTCACTGGATTCATTGAAGGGAGAAAGTACTCAATCTCTACACGGGCTAGTCTTGCAAGGTTTAGTGATGGATTTAGAAGTATTTGAGAATTATCCATGGGGGAAAGTGGCGTTTAAGGTGCTTATGGACTCTCTGAAGTGAAAATATTTGACAAAGACCTACACTGTTGGTGGGTTTATACAAGTTATTCAGGTGTGGGTCTACTATGCTCTGCCAGAATTGGCTGCTAATTATGGGAAACCTTTACCAAATAGACCGTCTCCACCATTGCTGGTTTACAAGGGTGGATAAGGACGCAAATTTTTTAAAGAGGCTATCCGCATACAGGTATTTTAAACGTCACTCCCTAAGACTTCACGCAAAAGACTTATAGTTAAGCCGTTTGAGAAGTCTTCCAGAAAAGACTTCTCAAACGACTTAACTATAAGTCTTCTGGGAAGTCTTTTCTGGAAGACTTCTCAGACTTCCATCTTTGTTAATCCGTGAAATACCTAAGTTGATATTTTTTTTATTTAGTTATTGCAGACTAGCGGGATCAACTTTATTCAGAAAGACTTTGGTGAAATGTTTCCAGAATGGGACTTTCATGTAGAGGATCCAGCCTCAGAGAACATAATTAAAATCATGTTTAATGTGAACCCTAAATGAAAGTGGACCATGAATTATTGGGAAGTCGCCGGTACTAACCCATGGGTCAATCCAGTGATTCTTGTGAAGGAAGAAGATAGTGGAAGACCCCGGAAGAAAGCTCGTATAAAGGCTCCTAAAGAGACTTGTTCTGAGGATTCTACAGAGGCTCGTAAAGAAGCTAATGCAGAGGATTCTGCAGCTGTTGGTGGGATGACCAAAGAAAAGATTGAACAAGGCTTCAAGGACCTAACTAATTCTACGGGGGGATGGGTTTGGGATGTGCCTCAGGGAGATCAAGCCTCTCGGAGATATGATGGCAGCTATGGTGAAGAAGGTGGGAATCATAAAAAAAGCGACTGCATCCAATGATCTTCAACTCACTACTGAAAGTCCACCTAAACGTGGGCACGAACCCGGGATGAGTACCAAAACCTCTCCCAAAATCACAGAGAAGAGAGTCACTAGGCAAAGTGCTAGGAATCAGAACTGAAAGTTGCGTGTGCTTGGATGTACCGTTTGTATGTTAGAACATGTGTGATTTATTTCGGTAGTGTACTTGGATATTTGTTTATGAATGGATTTTGTTTCTTGTGTTACTTGGAACTTTGGTTTATATTGTATAAAATTATCATGAAGGATATTTGACTTCATCTTGTACATCGAAATTGCAGAGTGAAAGTGTGAATGGAGAGAAAGCGGGACAGCATGGGAAAATTGGATTTTTGGTTAATGATTCCACAGAACCGAGTTCCTCGAAAGAGAAGAGTCTTGAGATAGCAAATGTGCTCGAGGATAAAGCTCCAAAACCAAGCGGTGAATCTAGCGTTCTTGTATTGGACAAACGAGTATTACTGTTTCAGATGAACAATAGGGGAAAACTAGAAGGCACAAAAGAAAGATGCTGCTATGATATACGTCCGTGAAAAAAGTGAGCGAGCAAGGAAACTGCTGCCTCACATCAATCCCCTTTTAAGCGAAACAACACTACCAAACTGATCATTCCAAACAAACCCGTTGGCCCAGGCTATTGTTGAAACAACAAAAATAGTAAAAATCTTATTTGAAAAATTGCTTGAAATACACAAAGTTTAATAAGATTTATTTTATTTTATTTTATTTGAAATAGAAATGGATATTTCTTCTTAAAAAAATATTTTTAATATCTTTATAAAATGTATTTCCAAAAATTATTAATTAAATTTTTTATTATCATTAAAAATATTTTATATGATTTTAATTTTTGTTCATTAAACAAAAATAATTTAATTTTAAATTTTAGCTATATTTTATGATAGTTAAAATTTAAATTAATTAATTTTCGAAAATAAAATTTAAAATGATTCTGAAAAAATTTTCTTAGATTTTTCTTAAACAATATTATATGTATTTTAAATAAAAGATAAAGATATTAAAAGATATGATGATTAAATTATATAAAATTTGATAAACATTATACAGGATGATTCATTTTTAAATATCACACATGAAAAAAGTTTTGACTTCTGTTTTAATACTATAGATTAAGGTTTGCCTAATTAATTGGGTTTTTAATATATCATTTAATATAAATTTTATAATAAAAGGAACTAAATTAGTTAGAAAAGGTAAGAAAATCGTTCATAGATTTGACTGGGGGCAAATTACCATAAACATTTTTATTCGAAAGGGAAATCAACATTATAATGAGCCAGTTTCAAGGCTCCTCAGCGCGCCACGTCAGCATTTTGTGGGTCCCACCTTTAAAATAAGTGAAAAAATGTCAAGCCCATGGTTAGAACTCGGGTTGTTAACATATAAACACCAACATTTATACCACTAGATTAAAGGATACTTTGTACATTGTTGGCCGAAACTAATATATATTTATGAAGGTCGGTTTAATCATGTCCCACAAATAAATAA
>NC_027749.1:42380593-42381132 GCF_000695525.1 Brassica oleracea var. oleracea
CAGCTCTTCGTCTTCGACTGAGACCTATGGTTTTGTCAATCCTGCGCCTCCCCTCCAATACACAGACGCTACTATCTAAACTTCTCCAATCAAATCCATGGAACTCTTAGTCTCCCTCTATCTCTTCATCTCCCCCTCTTTACGCACACCATAATAAACGCTAGCGTCTCATAACTAATACGAACGGCTTCGCTCTATATAGGTCATGCTAGATCCAGGAGTCCAACCTCTCATATCTACCAACACTGGGTTTTTTTTCCAATTGTTGAGCATGTATTTGATGCTATTGCCGTCCTCCCCACCACCTTCAACGCTCTCCACCTTTGTCGGTTTTCTCAAGTTTGTTGTTGGACGTCACCTCGGCTACTGGGATCCCCGTAACATCAATAAGATGGTGAATTTATGGGAATCACCCTCCTTTTGCTAGAAGAAAAGGCACCGTCATCTTCACTCTAACATGAATGATTTCTTCCTTCCATATTTCATAAAAACTAAAACTATTGGTCTACGTATTTAACTCTTCTTACCGACAATCTTTA
>NC_027749.1:42381726-42390543 GCF_000695525.1 Brassica oleracea var. oleracea
GTGGATTCCCAATCTATACTACCAGCATCAACTGTTAGCTACACGGTTCATGTGCCCAGGAGAGCCGAAGAAGTTGATGAAGCAATGCCAAGCTTTGAAAACGAAGAAAAGAGGCACGTGAGTGATTGTTTCAAGTCCATCAAACCGTCATCCCCACTTAGCTTATGTGTCAATGAAAAAACTATTTTCGTATGTTTTTTTCTACTTTCAACTTTGGTTGTCTTTAATTATCTGCAAACTATCTCTCACCAGAAGAAGAGTTATTTGGTTTTGAACGTTGATGGGTCTTTGCATTTCGAGAAAATAAGCATGTCTTTTGCTTCATGCATGAGAACATGTTCAGATAGTTACATGGCATCGACGTTAAACAATGCAACAAAGAAACCAACTAAAATCCAATAGTCACCAAAACAAAACAAAAACCCCAGAAAAAGTGACACAAGCACACCATCATATGTTCCTCAGTGGGAATTGGGATGCAGACAAATAAATACGAAAAATATATATGTATCAACTGGTCTTCGTTCACAAAGCGTCCTACACGTAACCAACAACAAACAGCTGCCTCCCTACTAATTCCACCACCTCCGACCCTCTGCTTTGCCAAATAACTGCACGCACCAACACAAGTGTAAGAACAACATAACTAACAACGCTAACACTAAGTAAAACTGAACAACAACAGGATACACAAATAACCCCGCGCTTGCGCGGGGCTCGGCCTCTAGTAATAAAAAGAAGAAAGATAAGAAGGAAAGAAGCATCGAACTCGTTAGCTGTGCACCAGACCATAAGAACAAAAGCCACTAAACAAAAGTAAATTAAAATGTTTAGCTCCTCTAAACTTATATATATATTGGCGTCTAAAACCTTTGATTTATGGATTTTGGCCCAGAGCTGGCGATGAGAGCAACTAATTGATGTTTTAACAGCTAACAATTATTATCAACACTGAACTGTAGTTTCACAACATAATATTCTTCTCTTTTTTTACAAAAATATCTTATAAAAAAACATAAACATTTACAAAGTAAGGCTAAATAGCTAGTTTTATAAAGAGAAAAATATTGCATGAACATACTTCATGACAAATAACATCCCATACTTTTTCTTTTTTTTGTCAAAAAAAAAACCACAAGGAAAAGAGAAAGAGTAACTAGCGATTTAATTCACAACCCACTAACCATGCTTCTCTCTTCCTGATACTGTATTCCATTCCAAATTTTATTACTTTAAAACATCTCCAAATAGATTTTCTATTTTAAAATTTCCAAAACTCTATAGTTGAAGTTTCAAAATGTTTTTCTCTAAAACTAAAACTTTAAATTTATCTTCAAAATTCTTTCTATTTTAAAATTTCCAAAACTCTATAGTTGAAGTTTCAAAATGTTTTTCTGCAAAAGTAAAACTTTAAATTTATCTTCAAAACTATTTGTATTTTGCATTATAGTCTTTATATTTACCATAATTAATATAAATCCATAAAACTTTTATAAATAACCAACACATATATAAAAAATATTACAATAATATTAATTAATAAAATATTACACTAATATATAAAATTATAAAAATACATACATAATAAAATATGAAACTACAAGAAATATACCACATTATTCCATGAAATTATTTCCGTAATGTCCATCTTCGGTTACACAAAATTTGTTTGGACAATATTTTGGAGATTTTGGAGGTTCCGGAGAAATTTTACCAGACTATTAGTTTTGTTGCAATATTTAAACTTGTGTAATAATTATGTCCTCATGTATCTTTTTAAAAAAATTATTTAGTTTCTTTTTGTAGTATTCTTGTTGCCTAATTCTAGTTTTAAAATATTTGAAATTTTATTTGACATTTTTTATATAAATTTATGTGAAAATTTTGAATTTATTAAAAAATTTTGAAATAGTTATGAGATATAAAAATTCTAAGGATTAAAAAGATAAACAAAAATATTTAATAATCATAAATGTGATGTGTAATTAATTGTAGGGACCAAAATGCAAATAAAAGATGAAACTTCAAATTTAGAGTTTTGAGTAGTGAAACTCCAAAACTCCAAATTTGAAGTTTTAAAGTTTTTTTTTGTAGAGCAAAAAATTATATATTTAACGTTATATAGTTTCTTTTGGAGATTCTTTTATAGGAAGTCTTATCTCCTTCCCACCATTTGTCAAACCAAAAAAGCTTATTAATTGGCTCGATATCGGTTTCATCCACATTGCCTAGTACGCTGAAACAAAAAAGACTCTCAAATTCACTAACTTGAAACCAATGGCGAAGGAAGAAATGTTTTTGACAAGGGTCAAATTGATGATACAAGTGTTTTACGAGGGTCAGTAAGCAAAACTCATTATATGTTTCTGTACGTAAAACATGCAAACTTCTTTTTTCAAAAATTCATATGGGTCATTTGACCCGCATGATTATAGGCTAGCTCCGCCGCTGCTCGAAACATTGTGGTTAAGGGATCAACAACTTAAGTTTTGTGGACCTCATTGCGGATAATGTTAAATGGAGAAGATTTCATAATAAATGTTGTAGTGAAAGCAAACTGAAGATATACTAATGGGGATGAAGTCTTGAGAAATTTCACAACATATTCTTACTAGTCAAATATTTGGGAAACAAATAGATTAGAACATGATTATTGCGGAGTTCTTAATGTGAAGTTCTTATATTCCGTTAAAAACCTCAGTTTAAGAACCATACAATAATCATGCTCTAATACAGTTTAGCTTTACTCTATGCATATGAAAATATGAATTATTCATAGAATGTCGAAGCAAGGATGACAAAAATAGAGTGATGTGGTTTTGAACCGTTTTCTTTCTTAAATGGATCGGTTTATCAATATTTTACGAATGAAATGAATATTTGGGCTTCGCATAAGATTTGAAAATTGGGTCAATATTTTCATATTTTATATTTGTATTGGGTAGCAATCTATCAATTTCCTTATTGGGCTAGGCCGGTTTGAAAATAATAATTTATATGTACGGTTATATCTTAATTAAAGGATTACCCAACATGAGATTGTATAATTAGCCAGTTAGAGGAACTTGGAACCCTTTAAGGCTTAGACTATGAAGAACAAAGACTAGAGCGTTTTATTTGGATTTAAGAAGGGTAAAGTTTGAAACTTAGTCATTTGAATAAATCCTTAAGAACACAAAACTGAGATGGAATCAGAGATTGTTGGAACATTGAAGAGAACGGAAGTTACAAGACACTAATATGTTTGAGAAATTCGCATAAAACACACACAAAAGACTTCAAAACAAAATATACATTACTTCCCCCTTTAAATGTCTCTCTGCCCATCAATCATTAATTTTAGAGATAAATCATTCAAGTTACATAGTTTCTAATTTTCTGTAATCATAATTTAAAACCTACGTTTCTGGTTTGTTAGGCCATCTCTAACAATCTTTATATTTGCCTATATAATATTATTTAAAGTTGAAATCACTCTAACTTATCTCTATTTCTTTCTCTCAAATAAAAAGTTGCTATTTTTCTTCTATTTATAGAAGAAGAATAACATTCCTCTATATTTTACTCTTTTTTTTTTGAACACCAAACACTTAGATTAACTTAAAAACCACAAGAAATTCATCATGTGGAGAAAGCAACATGACAAATAACAGCCTTAGCGAGAAGGTCCGCCACAGAGTTCAAGGATCTAGAAATAAAAGACAAAGAGAAAGATTCAAACAAAGAGGATAGGATATCGATGTCCCGGGCGATTCCATAGAGTTCTAACGGTGGTGACTTCGAAGAAAGTTCTCTGATGAGCACCTGACAGTCTGAGAACACACAGACTTTAGAGAAACCAGAAGACAATGCGTGGGAGAGGGCCAAACAAACTGCTAAACCTTACCCTACCAGGGCCGATGAGATGTAGTCGAAGCATTTAGAACCATGCTGAGTAGCGGTCAGTATCGGATCCTTGAGAATCCATCCACACGCCAAGCTGCATTTGTAAAGATTAAGACACAATCATGGCTCTCGATGTGGGCGGGTACTGCAGAGCGAGTGTATGAATCTGTGCTTGTAATAAATCAGCAACCATAAGATCTTGATCCATCTCAATCGGTGGTCCAAATGGGCGTCCAATACTTTCATTTAAGATCCAGCGATCCTGCCACACTCTGGTTGAGTTTCCATCTCCAATAACTTTCCCCAAGTTGGTTACCAGAAGGTCGCGTCCCAAAAGGACACTTCTCCACCCGTGAGACGATGACGGAGTAGGAGGTAAGTCTAGAGAACTCCTGTTTTGACAATACTTACCCATAGAACCCAATAGAGTAGACAGTCAGGTGCTGAGACTAACCGCCAGGCTTACTTGGCCAGTAAAGCTATATTAAAGAGCTGAATATCTCTAATACCAAGGCCTCCCATGATTTTTGGCAATGTAATTTTGCTCCAAGCTATCCAACAAATTTTCTTCTTATCCGCTGAGTCCCACCAGAATCTAGTGAGTGCCGATTGGATTCACTTACATTGGCTCATCGGGAGTTCGAAGCAGGTGCTAGCATGAGTAGGAATAGCAGAAAATACAGGCTTAAGCATGACCAGCTTGCCTGCATGGGAAAGCATCCGCGACTACCAACTATTGGCTTTGACTTGGATCCGATCAACAATGGAGGTGAAAAGATCTTTCTTCCTCTGGCCAAAATGTTCCGGAAGTCCGAGATACTTTCCAACACCGCCTTCTTTGACAATCCCAAGGCAAGATTTGACACAAGAACGTGTCTCTTGAGGCGTTTTAGTCGAGAAGGTGATGGAAGATTTGTTGACATTTATCATCTGCCCCGAAGCTTGCTCATAACTTCGGAGAATGTGCATGAGTGTGTCACAGATTTCCTCATCCGTCTTGAGGAAGAACATGGTGTCATCAGCAAACAGAAGATGGTTGATTCGAGGCGCTCTTCGAGCAGCGCAGATTCCGGCGAGATGTCTACTGTGCTGAGCTTGTAAAGAGACCAGAAAGGACCTCGCTGCAGAGGATGAAGATATACGGCGATAGAAGATCTCCTTGTCTGATGCCTCTCAGTGGAAATACCTTACCATGTGCTGAATCAATGATAAGGAACGAATACGAGACTGTACTGCAGCATCGAATGATCAGTTCTGTCCATGCAGTGGCGAAACCCAATCGAAGAAGTACTTTTTGAATAAAGGACCATTCTAGATGGTCATAAGCTTTACTCATGTCCGTCTTTACCTTCATGGTACAGTTTTTAACAGCTCCTGGGTGCTTCAAGAAGTGTAATAATTCATGTGTGATCAGGACATTATCGAAGATGGCTCTGCCTGGGACCAAAGCAGATTGATTCTCGGAGATCAGCATCTGCAGTACCGGTTTCAGTCTCAGCGACTATAGCTTGAAGATGATCATGTACGTCACATTGCACAACGCGATAGGGCGATAGTCTGAGACAAGTTTTGGACTAGTCGTTTTTGGAATCAAGCGGATGTGTGTGTCATTAGTATTCAGTGGAAGCACTCCGGTTCGAAAAACTCTGTGACATCTTTGGAAATGGCATGCGCTACAACTTTCCAATTAGCTTGGAAAAAGCAGGCCGAGAAGCCATCAGGTCCCGGCGCTTTGTCCGGATGAATTGCGAACATGGCCTTCTTGATTTCAGCTAAAGTCGGAGGTTCCATTAAGCGATCATTCACCTCCTTACTAACTCACGGTTTGAGCGCCCGAGCTATAGTTGCGTCGACTGCAGCATCGTCTCAGCCAGAAGTGTTCGACGAGGAGATGTTCTGGAAGTAAGAAGCTATCTCCGTGGCTATGTGTTCCTCCTCGAACAGAACCTTCCCTCAAGCATCTTCTAACACCAAAATTCTGTTTCGAGCCCCTCTTCCTTTAGCTATCGCATGACAGAATCCAGAATTTTTATCTCCTGCTACAAGCCAAATGAGACGAATTCGTTGGCGCCAAAATTCTTCTTCTGCTCTGTAGGCCGCTAAAAGCTCGCCATTCAGTCTCAATATCTAATTCTCACACCCATTCGGATTGGTCATATTCTCGTTAAGCTCTTTCTGAATGCGCTCAATCTTGATTTTACTGTTCGTTGCTTGCTCTCTACTCCAGGATACAATTGCTTTCCTGCAATACGAGAGACGGTGGTCTACTGTCGTTTCCGAATGGGCATGCCATGTCGCAACAACTAGTTGCTTGATTTCCACGTTATCCCGAAGTCTTCTGTCAAATCGGAATAGAGAAATTTTTTCTGGCGTTTCGCGTCGAAGAAAGATATCAATGGATGATGATCCGACCCCTGAAACTCCAGATAGTGGCATCACCTATTGGGGAAGACATCTGACCAGTTACTGTTACCTAGGGCCTTGTCGTGTCTGCAGTATACATGGAGGGTTCCCCGCTTCCCTCGCCATGACAGAAAATTTCCTGAGTGCTTCAGATCAAACAAGTCGTGTTGTGCGAGGAAGTTTCTAAAAGCTCCAAACGTTCTTTTTGCTCGAAGAGGCCCTCCAGAATTCTCTTTGTTCTCAATAATTTCATTAACGTCCCCTGTTAAAAACCAGGGGGTAGCACGGTTGTCAAAAGTTTGAGATAAGCATTCCCAGGTTGCCTGTCGGTTGCAGACTTCAGGTTCTCCGTAAATAAAAGAGGCATGGAAGGAAGCACCTTTGTGGGTCACCAAGGTGTTGATGAGATTCTTGCTGGAAAATAATATCTGAATATTTAAAGCATTTTTCCATAACAGGAGAAGACCTCCACTTCCAGTATCAGTAGCAGAAACAATAAAATGCGAATCAAATCTTAGATCTTTTAATTTATCAAGCACAACATCATCATCATTCTTTGTTTCCATGAGGAACATAATATCGGGAGAGTGTTTCTTGTCGATCTTTCTTGTAAGACCCGATCCTGGATTCCTCAATCCAACCAGACCGCGGCCTCACTAAACAATGCAACCAGTTTCATTTACATATTCAAGTTCCAGTGTTAAATAATTCTAAGTCTTTTTCAGAGTTTTGAGGTTCCAACATTCTACTAAGGCAAATAGATATTTCATAGATAAAAACCAAGGTTCATACATCATTCATCATCCTAATAAATAGATCACACACTAGAATCGCATAAGTTCACAAGTTGCACAATAGGCTACAATAATTATACAATTTTCCGAATCAACCCAATCACCACACATCTTCCCATGGTCGCGGTCCTCATGGTGCTTTTCCCTTACCACGGTCCATTTCTGGTCTTGGATCCAACACAGACAAACACACAATCACAAGGTTAGATTACAGAACAAGAATCAGTTCACATTGCATGGTCGGATCCAATCTAGACAAGAACAATCATCAAAAATGTCAAATCTGACCCCTTTAAAAAGTGATCCAAATACAAAATAAAATTCATGATATTTCATGACAATTCATAAGAAAAATATTCCCATAATCAGATTCAAAAGAACCGGCTCAGATCATAGAGATCTCGACCATGATCAGCCCACACAAGGACAAGGGACTTTCCTTGTGTGGGAATTTGATCAGGCCAAGGCCTTTAGATCGATAGATCCTTCCCTGTAACATCATAAAACAATCCCTATACAATATACATGAAGAAAACAAAGTATCAGAGTTTTGAGGTTCCAACATTCTACTAAGGCAAATAGATATTTCATTGATAAAAACCAAGGTTCATACATCATTCATTATCCTAATAAATAGATCACACACTAGAATCACATAAGTTCACAAGTTGCACAATAGGCTACAATAATTATACAATCTTCCGAATCAACCCATTCACCACACATCTTCCCATGGTCGCGGTCCTCATGGTGCTTTTCCCTTACCACGGTCCATTTCTGGTCTTGGATCCAACACAGACAAACACACAATCACAAGGTTAGATTACAGAACAAGAATCAGTTCACATTGCATGGTCGGATCCAATCTAGACAAGAACAATCATCAAAAATGTCAAATCTGACCCCTTTAAAAAGTGATCCAAATACAAAATAAAATTCATGATATTTCATGACAATTCATAAGAAAAATATTCCCATAATCAGATTCAAAAGAACCGGCTCAGATCATAGAGATCTCGACCATGATCAGCCCACACAAGGACAAGGGACTTTCATGGGAATTTGATCAGGCCAAGGCCTTTAGATCAATAGATCCTTCCCTGTAACATCATAAAACAATCCCTATACAATATACATGAAGAAAACAGAGTAGAAGAAGTCAGAGTAAGGAGTAACCAGTCGATCCAAACCGGCCAGACTCACACGGTTATCACCCGCGGCCTTGTCCGGTTACTCTTGGCCACACCTCTCACCTTAGGGGTTCGGTCTCCAGGGGTGACTTCCTTCTCTTTCTCCTTTGCCTTCTCCTTGTCTTTCTGCCTCAAATCCATCCTCTTGATCACACGCCAAACACACCAGGAACACTCAAGAACAATCTCTTGGATCAGATCGGCCAATCCAAGGTTTGTGTCTCTCTTTCTCTCCTGAGTTTTTCTCTGTGTTTCTCTCTGTCTCCAGAAGAATAAAATCGACCAGAATGGCAGAAAAGAGAGAGAGAGGCCGAGTTTAAACTGCCCCCAACCGCCTGGGGTGGCAGTTACCAAGGATCAGATTCCTTCTTCCCAAAACCGCCCCATAACCGTCCCATAACCGCCCCTTGGCGGTTTCTCCCCTTTTCTCCCTTTGAAAAATCGATCCCTGAGCCTCATCTCACACTCTGGGAACTTGTCCACTCCCTGTCCCAAGTCAAAAACCGATTTGGTCGAACCGTCCCGTACCCGGACCATCGGCTCCC
>NC_027749.1:42390736-42391616 GCF_000695525.1 Brassica oleracea var. oleracea
TCCAGCTGCCTAAACACTCACTCAACTCCTTTAACCTTGTTTCCATCATATCCTGGTTAAGTCTCAGCTGAATGATGACCTTAACCTTCATTTAGGGCCATGATACGCTTGTCTCAAGGTCCAATGACCTGACTGGTGCGTCTCCCTGCACCATGGCCCGTCCAGCCGATCCTATCTAGGATCGGGGACATGACATGTCTTCCCCACTAACTTGGGATTCG
Source organism: Brassica oleracea var. oleracea (assembly GCF_000695525.1). Taxonomy (NCBI): domain Eukaryota; kingdom Viridiplantae; phylum Streptophyta; class Magnoliopsida; order Brassicales; family Brassicaceae; genus Brassica; species Brassica oleracea. The sequence goes on from NC_027749.1 coordinate 42,390,958, forward strand.
TCCTCGAATCCATGTTAAGTGTTCCCTCAGGAAGAAATTGTCTGTACCAGTCCGGATACATAGCTTTCATTTTTGCTTATGTTTCCCAAGTGATGAGGTCTTTACCATTGTAATCCCACACCACTTTGATCATGGGAACTGTCTTCTTCCTCATAGCTTTCTCTGACCGATCCACAATCCGAACCGACAAGGTTTCCAAAGTCAGGTCCTTTCCCAGGTCAGCAGGAATCTCGGGCAAGACAATGTCTTGTTCAGATAAACATTTCCGGAGTTGGGATACATGGAACACATTGTGGTATGCATCCATTGCTGATGGCAAGTCCAACTTGTATGCCACTGCACCCACTCTTTCTATGATTCTGAATGGACCCAAGTACCTAGGATCCAGTTTCTTTCGTCCAGAAACCCTGGTCCTACCCTTAAAGGTAATCATCTTGAGATACACCAGGTCATTGACCTCAAACTCAAGATGTTTCCTGCGCTTATCTGCATAGCTCTTTTGGCGGTCCTGCGCCTCTTTCATCTTCTCTTTGACCATCCTGATCTTTTCAGTGGTCTGTTCTACAATTTCAGGACCCAACATGCTACGCTCCCCCACTTGGGTCCAGCATAGGGGTGTCCTGCACGGCCTACCATACAAAGCCTCATACGGCGACATG
>NC_027749.1:42393464-42394047 GCF_000695525.1 Brassica oleracea var. oleracea
AACCAACCTGGTCCTCCACTCGTCCGCCTCCATAGGATCAACACTTCTAGCAAAGTGTTTGGTCCCCAACTTGTAGATATGCTCCAGCACCTTCAGGTAGTCCATACCATGCACTGGCCTGACCGGTGGATCTATCTCAATCACCTCAGCCACACGGCCAGCTCCAACATCAGCCACTCCAGCAGCAACCCGAACCAGGGGATTAGCAACGAGTTCACCAAGGGTGTGAACGCCTGTGTCAAGGAGGCTATCTGAGCTCCCATGATCTGCATAGCCTCCACCAAGCCCCTTATGGTCGGCTCAATGACCTCCTCGGCACCAGTGACCCGAACATTGTTTGCACCAACATTCTGGCCACTCCCAGCACCAACATTGGACGACCCAGTGTCGTCTCCATGGACTTGCTCTTGCTGCTCGTCCACATGAGTTTCATTAACCTCAGTAGGAAGAATTGGACCCACTGGAAGTCCCGTTACATTGCCCACCTGCTCCACCTGAGCGGGTAGCATTGTGGTTGGAATGGTTCCAGCTGGTGACACTCCGGTCAGTTCAGCACCATCCTGCCCCACTGCTCCAGACGCTC
>NC_027749.1:42395462-42403680 GCF_000695525.1 Brassica oleracea var. oleracea
TCGCCCAGTAACCGTCCCAGACTCGTCCACACTGATCCGAACCAAAATGCACCGTTCACCGGATTGAGCTGGTCTCCAGCTGTTCCCAGCTGAGTGATTTAGTCTACCAGCTCCCGTGAGCTGAATAGATCTTAGTGGACTGAATACCAGCTGAACCGAGCTGATTGAACTCAAACCAACACTCGCCCAGCTGCCTAAACACTCACTCAACTCCTTTAACCTTGTTTCCATCCTATCCTGGTTAAGTCTCAGCTGAATGATGCCCTTAACCTTCATTTAGGGCCATGATACGCTTGTCTCAAGGTCCAATGACCTGACTGGTGCGTCTCCCCGCACCATGGCCCGTCCAGCCGATCCTATCTAGGATCGGGGACATGACATTTCTTATCTGCTACACTGTTATGGGGTTCCCCAACCCACAACAGTTCTAGCTAAGTACAGCTAAGGAAGATGGGGAGGAGACTGACGAAAATCCACCGGTGAGTCTCCTGATGTGTCTCCATCTCTTGTTGGTGGTAGAGGAGAAAGTTGTGCTGTCTGTGCAGTTGATGTTTGAGATGAGATTCTTCTTCGTGATGTAGTAGCAGGACGGGCGACTCTTCTCCCTTGCTGAGATCCAGCAGCTGTTCCCAAGGATGCTTGAACAATTGACAAAATACGGCGACGGGACGAGGGCCCAACAAAGGTCTTTGGGATAATGTGCATGTCCTTGGGCTTATCCTTAGGTTTGGCCGGTCTTCCTCGGTGATGACTGTAGTCGATTGTCGTTGGTCTTGAACATTAGAAACTGGCTCACTGGGAGCAGGTATAACTGCAGGAGGTAGTACCATATGTTGCGCAAGGAGTTGTGCTTGTATGGCATGTGTTTCAATGGCTGCATTGATGATACGGTGAGGTGCTACTTCCATATCTCCTTGGGCATTGCTCACAAGAACCCTCTGTTTGCGAGCAGCACTCTCCGTGGGGTCTGCACAACTTGTATACATGCGGGTAGCCTGTTGAAGATCGTCCATAAGTTGCTCTTTTGATGGGATTGGGGGAAGCCGTGGATCTCAAGATTCCTACCCACCGCTGGTCTAGCACTCTCTAGTGACTTTTGGGGGGGGCAGCCCCCGTCATATCCGCCGTTGGTTATTTAACTCTCCACTGAGCGTTCCCTTGGTGACGTGGCGATAGGGCTGATGGACAGTCTCTGCATAGTTCATCTTGTTGTGAGCGTCTACGGCCTCTCCTTGTCGAGTAAGGAGGCGAGCTACCATAATAGTATCTACTGGGATATTCTCTGTGTTGTCTCTCGGGAGCTTTAGTCTCAGCAGGTATGTTAGGGGCCGGTGTGATTTTGTTCCTTATTCCCACGGTAGTAGAGACGGTAGAAACTCGTTGTCCAAAGGGTCTGCCGTGTCTATCAGTTGATGAAATTGATCATTTGCAACCACGTCCCCTCTTGCATCCTCAGCAGCTCTGGTTGATTGTAGTCTTTGGGAACCGTTGTTATTAGAGTTTCTCGATCGCTCAAAAGTAGAGGGGAGTGTTGTATCATTGAGATTCAGATTGTTTGTAGGCTGTCGATCTGGGCAGTGCAATCTTAGATGAGTCAGGCGGTTGCAGAGGGAGCAGTGGTTTCCAAGGTTTTCATAATCCAGTACTAGGGTGGTTTCCTCACCTGAGTTAAAATCGAGGATTAGGTCCTTGACGATAGGCTGTAAGCCATCCATGAGTAGTCGAATTCTTGTAGAAGATTTAGTGAGCCGGTAGTCCTCTAAACCTCCAAGCTCCAAGCCAATGTTCTTACGCACTTTTCATGCCAGTAATGGAGAGGTATCCCTTTGATGTTGATCCAAAAGGGTATTTGGGACGGAAAAGTGGGAGAGATTATCGGCTCCCAACGCTGGATGATAATCATCCATCGACCATACTGATAGGGTCTCTCGCTTAGAACTCATCGGAGATCTGCTTCATCCTCGAACCTGAATTGGAAACAATCATCTCCAAACTCAGAGCCTACAACTCTACCAAGCAGATTCCATTTCTTAGGCAAGTAGGAGAGTATAGCTACCATGTTATGTTATCTCGGGTTTGTCAGGCGGCCTATAAGGGTGAGAGCATTATCCCGTATCAGTTCAGAGGGGTCGAACTCCGGAGCTCAGTTTCTCAAGTGGCGTGGTTCGGCTTGATTTGCAGCAATGCTTTTTCCTTTTTCCCCAGTGGTGAACCGTCTTTCCATCTTACAGCTGGTTATGAAGTAGCAGAGAAAAGTAACGATGATAATCTCGAGTTATAAATGAAGCGGCGACAGTAACCAGCAGAAGAGCAATGTGGGTAGCAGAAACAGAGGAGGGTAGGGCTGTCTTCTACTCAAGACTTCCGTTCGGAGGAGTTTCAATCGACTTCGAGGTTCGAGCTTAAGCAGTGAAGAAAGCTAGTCGTTGGCTTCTGTGAGGGTCCTCCAAATCCTCCATTGGCTCACAACCAAAGTACATCGTCATCGAGGAAGTAGTCGAGAGCCGGTTCACCGGCGGAGGACGAAAGAGCTGACGGTTAATAACCAGTGACTACAGGGGATCAGCAGGTTTTACTTAGAAAGGAAAGTGCGTTTGAAAAACTTGAGGGACTTGCAGGGAATCTTGCTAAAACTGGTAACTCAACTTCGAAACCATCTTAAAAACCAGTGGGTAAGGACTTCTCTGGTTTAAAGCGTCAGAGAAAAAAATAGATGGAGAGAGTGTTTGAAAAGTATACTAGAATATCATCTATATTATAGAATCTTTTTATTTTTATTCTTCGGTTTCATTGCTCCATCGCCCAATTTGATTATATTATTTATATATATATGAGTGTGTGGGTGTATTACACCCAAAAAAAAGATGCGTGTTGTGAAAAGTCACAAAAAGAAACGCCGTATATGTTGATAATATAAAAGATGTGGGGCCCGTTGCACTATTTGCATAGTGAATTTCTTTTCTATATAAACGATCGTTTCGATCGATTGTAAATATACCATTCCTTCTCCTTCTAATAACACATCCTCTCTTATTATCAGTGTTATCTTCTCCTACGGGTATAAAATTTTGCCCTTATTTAAATTTCCTCGATACAATAAAATTCTAGTTTTTTTATAACACGTTATCAGCACGATCACTCTGCGATTCGGTAAAATTTATTTGTATCATTTATACCCTGTTATAATGGTCGGTATACCGCCTCTACTATTATTTATATCATGTTATAATGGCCGGAATACCGCCTATATTATTTACTAGTAATTTAATTTATTTATTGGTCGGCCGAGCCGCCTTATATCCTGTTTATTATTTATTGGTCGGCCGAGCCGCCTTATATCCTGTTTATTATTTATTGGTCGGCCGAGCCGCCTTATATCCTGTTTATTATTTATTGGTCGGCCGAGCCGCCTTATATCCTGTTTATTATTTATTGGTCGGCCGAGCCGCCTTATATCCTGTTTATTATTTATTGGTCGGCCGAGCCGCCTTATATCCTGTTTATTATTTATTGGTCGGCCGAGCCGCCTTATATCCTGTTTATTATTTATTGGTCGGCCGAGCCGCCTTATATCCTGTTTATTATTTATTGGTCGGCCGAGCCGCCTTATATCCTGTTTATTATTTATTGGTCGGCCGAGCCGCCTTATATCCTGTTTATTATTTATTGGTCGGCCGAGCCGCCTTATATCCTGTTTATTATTTATTGGTCGGCCGAGCCGCCTTATATCCTGTTTATTATTTATTGGTCGGCCGAGCCGCCTTATATCCTGTTTATTATTTATTGGTCGGCCGAGCCGCCTTATATCCTGTTTATTATTTATTGGTCGGCCGAGCCGCCTTATATCCTGTTTATTATTTATTGGTCGGCCGAGCCGCCTTATATCCTGTTTATTATTTATTGGTCGGCCGAGCCGCCTTATATCCTGTTTATTATTTATTGGTCGGCCGAGCCGCCTTATATCCTGTTTATTATTTATTGGTCGGCCGAGCCGCCTTATATCCTGTTTATTATTTATTGGTCGGCCGAGCCGCCTTATATCCTGTTTATTATTTATTGGTCGGCCGAGCCGCCTTATATCCTGTTTATTATTTATTGGTCGGCCGAGCCGCCTTATATCCTGTTTATTATTTATTGGTCGGCCGAGCCGCCTTATATCCTGTTTATTATTTATTGGTCGGCCGAGCCGCCTTATATCCTGTTTATTATTTATTGGTCGGCCGAGCCGCCTTATATCCTGTTTATTATTTATTGGTCGGCCGAGCCGCCTTATATCCTGTTTATTATTTATTGGTCGGCCGAGCCGCCTTATATCCTGTTTATTATTTATTGGTCGGCCGAGCCGCCTTATATCCTGTTTATTATTTATTGGTCGGCCGAGCCGCCTTATATCCTGTTTATTATTTATTGGTCGGCCGAGCCGCCTTATATCCTGTTTATTATTTATTGGTCGGCCGAGCCGCCTTATATCCTGTTTATTATTTATTGGTCGGCCGAGCCGCCTTATATCCTGTTTATTATTTATTGGTCGGCCGAGCCGCCTTATATCCTGTTTATTATTTATTGGTCGGCCGAGCCGCCTTATATCCTGTTTATTATTTATTGGTCGGCCGAGCCGCCTTATATCCTGTTTATTATTTATTGGTCGGCCGAGCCGCCTTATATCCTGTTTATTATTTATTGGTCGGCCGAGCCGCCTTATATCCTGTTTATTATTTATTGGTCGGCCGAGCCGCCTTATATCCTGTTTATTATTTATTGGTCGGCCGAGCCGCCTTATATCCTGTTTATTATTTATTGGTCGGCCGAGCCGCCTTATATCCTGTTTATTATTTATTGGTCGGCCGAGCCGCCTTATATCCTGTTTATTATTTATTGGTCGGCCGAGCCGCCTTATATCCTGTTTATTATTTATTGGTCGGCCGAGCCGCCTTATATCCTGTTTATTATTTATTGGTCGGCCGAGCCGCCTTATATCCTGTTTATTATTTATTGGTCGGCCGAGCCGCCTTATATCCTGTTTATTATTTATTGGTCGGCCGAGCCGCCTTATATCCTGTTTATTATTTATTGGTCGGCCGAGCCGCCTTATATCCTGTTTATTATTTATTGGTCGGCCGAGCCGCCTTATATCCTGTTTATTATTTATTGGTCGGCCGAGCCGCCTTATATCCTGTTTATTATTTATTGGTCGGCCGAGCCGCCTTATATCCTGTTTATTATTTATTGGTCGGCCGAGCCGCCTTATATCCTGTTTATTATTTATTGGTCGGCCGAGCCGCCTTATATCCTGTTTATTATTTATTGGTCGGCCGAGCCGCCTTATATCCTGTTTATTATTTATTGGTCGGCCGAGCCGCCTTATATCCTGTTTATTATTTATTGGTCGGCCGAGCCGCCTTATATCCTGTTTATTATTTATTGGTCGGCCGAGCCGCCTTATATCCTGTTTATTATTTATTGGTCGGCCGAGCCGCCTTATATCCTGTTTATTATTTATTGGTCGGCCGAGCCGCCTTATATCCTGTTTATTATTTATTGGTCGGCCGAGCCGCCTTATATCCTGTTTATTATTTATTGGTCGGCCGAGCCGCCTTATATCCTGTTTATTATTTATTGGTCGGCCGAGCCGCCTTATATCCTGTTTATTATTTATTGGTCGGCCGAGCCGCCTTATATCCTGTTTATTATTTATTGGTCGGCCGAGCCGCCTTATATCCTGTTTATTATTTATTGGTCGGCCGAGCCGCCTTATATCCTGTTTATTATTTATTGGTCGGCCGAGCCGCCTTATATCCTGTTTATTATTTATTGGTCGGCCGAGCCGCCTTATATCCTGTTTATTATTTATTGGTCGGCCGAGCCGCCTTATATCCTGTTTATTATTTATTGGTCGGCCGAGCCGCCTTATATCCTGTTTATTATTTATTGGTCGGCCGAGCCGCCTTATATCCTGTTTATTATTTATTGGTCGGCCGAGCCGCCTTATATCCTGTTTATTATTTATTGGTCGGCCGAGCCGCCTTATATCCTGTTTATTATTTATTGGTCGGCCGAGCCGCCTTATATCCTGTTTATTATTTATTGGTCGGCCGAGCCGCCTTATATCCTGTTTATTATTTATTGGTCGGCCGAGCCGCCTTATATCCTGTTTATTATTTATTGGTCGGCCGAGCCGCCTTATATCCTGTTTATTATTTATTGGTCGGCCGAGCCGCCTTATATCCTGTTTATTATTTATTGGTCGGCCGAGCCGCCTTATATCCTGTTTATTATTTATTGGTCGGCCGAGCCGCCTTATATCCTGTTTATTATTTATTGGTCGGCCGAGCCGCCTTATATCCTGTTTATTATTTATTGGTCGGCCGAGCCGCCTTATATCCTGTTTATTATTTATTGGTCGGCCGAGCCGCCTTATATCCTGTTTATTATTTATTGGTCGGCCGAGCCGCCTTATATCCTGTTTATTATTTATTGGTCGGCCGAGCCGCCTTATATCCTGTTTATTATTTATTGGTCGGCCGAGCCGCCTTATATCCTGTTTATTATTTATTGGTCGGCCGAGCCGCCTTATATCCTGTTTATTATTTATTGGTCGGCCGAGCCGCCTTATATCCTGTTTATTATTTATTGGTCGGCCGAGCCGCCTTATATCCTGTTTATTATTTATTGGTCGGCCGAGCCGCCTTATATCCTGTTTATTATTTACATCCGAAGTTCTTCTCATACACTCAAGAGCTCGTGAAGAAGAAAGAGATTGAAGTAAGATATGTCCAATCATGCGACAATGCAGCTGATCTCTTCACAAAATCACTTCCGACTTCGATATTCAGAAAACATGTTCGTAACATTGGAATGCATCATCAGAAGGATTTATGACTGCTCATTCGAGGGGGAGCTTACGTAGTTGTACTCTTTTTACCTTACTATGGTTTTTCCCATTGGGTTTTCCTAGAAAGGTTTTTAACGAGGCAACAAAGACGTTAAGCGAGAGTGGATAGTGACACCAGTCCCCAAGGGGGAGTGTTGTGAAAAGTCAGAAAAAGAAACGCCGTGTATGTTGATAATATAAAAGATGTGGGGCCCGTTGCACTATTTGCACAGTGAATTTCTTTTCTATATAAACGATCGTTTCGATCGATTGTAAATAAAACATTCCTTCTCCTTCTAATAACACATCCTCTCTTATTATCAGTGTTATCTTCTCCTACGGGTATAAAATTTTGCCCTTATTTAAATTTCCTCGATACAATAAAATTCTAGTTTTTTTATAACAGTGCGAATACTAAGATGCATATTCAAACTTTGAGGATTGATGTTTTTGACTCTTAGGACACACATACGATGGACCCCGGCGTCTTTGGTCCACACGAGCTTCATTCGAGTATGGATAAGAGAAAGAAATTTTCCTGATTTATATAATTTCTGTTTCATGTTTCAACGAAGTTCTCCTTCATTAATTATATTTTGGAATCAGTTATGCTTTCCTCGTTTGTTTTCTTTTTTCAAAAATCAAAATCAAAATCAAAATCGTCACGAGGTTGGGAACTTGGGATATTGCCACAAAATGGTTCGAAAGAGGTGAAGTTAATGTAGGAGATGGATTACATTCCTCCACAAGGCCCACCGAATAACATGTCCTAATCCAATAGTTTAGTCGGCTCTGCGTTTAAAGACGTCAGCTCGATCTTAGAGTACTTTTAGCCGGTCGAGTAAGCCGATCCGAAGTATCCGGCTTGGAGGGTACTTTGCCCAGGCCCGTATACTCGGCCTCTCGCATCAAGGCCCAAAGAGGTACGAAATTAGGGCATAAAGCAACAAGAAGGGGGACTTTCGGGATTTTACACACTGAGCGGCTAGATCTAGGGTTTTAGTGATCTCTTTGATCTTGTTGTTTTAAGCTTTCTGGACCGTCTTTTAGGCTTTCCGGTCACTCATGTAACCCTTTGGTTCGAATCTAATAAAACGTCTTTAGTCATCCCATCTCCGACTTCTTTCAATCTGGTCGACTGAATCCCGTTCAAACAATTGGCGCCCACCGTGGAGCTGACTAAAGTAACGTTCTAGATCTACATGGCTCAAGACGACGCCACCTTCGGCGCTCCGGGCGGAGAACCAACCCCTACGCCTGAAGCCGCGCCACCCATCACCGCAGATTTCATGAGCTCTATCATGGCTCGACTCGCTCATCAAGACGAAGTCCAAAAGACGACCAACG
>NC_027749.1:42404148-42407602 GCF_000695525.1 Brassica oleracea var. oleracea
GCACGATACGACAGAGTGCAAGTCACTCTATGCGCACTACCTCTCATCTCTAGCAAGTGACGACTTCAAGTTCGAACCTCTGAAAGCTAAGCCGAAGAACGGCAAGAGCTGGAGAAAGAATAAAGAAAGGAGAGCCCATCGCAAAGCTAAAGGCAAAGGTTGACATAGCGAAACTCAACAACGAGGCGACGAAGAGGATGCTCCGAGGGGTAACGGCGAGGGAGACTTCTCAGCCGACGAAGAGCAGCCAGCTAACCGAAGGCGCATTGAGGTTATACTCTCTCAGCAGACCTTATCGTTGGACGACGAGAATGACGACACGCCTGTACTCGAAGATTTGAGAGATGTTCTGAAACGAAAGTTCGAGTCCGAAGATAGCAACAGTTCCACGCACAATGATCTCCGAACAACGTTGTATGCACGGAAGTCTCGGCGTATCTCAACAAGTGACCCCGATCCCAACGAGCGCCCAAACGGTGACCTTCGAGATAAACTCAACGCAGGTGCATGCGATCTTCGCATCCGTCTCAATCGTTCGAAATCCACTGACCTCCGAAGGCGTTTGGAGCAAACTAAGACGTCACGCAAAGACACTCCATTGTTGAAAAATGACAATAACGTATCAACCAATTTACGCGCTTTCTTAGACTCCAAGTAAGTAAAAACGAGACAGCAGCTAAACGTCATTATGGGCGGTTCTCCTCCTTACGGTAATTCTGTTCGCTCCGTCAAGGATTACCGTCGATAGGTCGCGACTTCGCAGAGGTGGGAGTACGACGTCACCAAGGTCCTGATGGATACAAGAAAATCTGTCGACCTCATCTTCCGAGAAACTCTGCAAAAGATGGGGGTCGATCTCGACGACATAAAACCGTCCTCCAGAACCTTAACCGGCTTCAACGGATCCTCCGAAACAATACTGGGAACAATCCGCCTTCCGGTACGCGCATGTGGAGTCACTCGAACTGTCAAGTTTGCTGTTGTAAGCACAAAGGCTCCTTACCACGCTATACTTGGAACCCCTTGGATACACTCAATGCAGGCTATTCCATCTACGTATCACCAGTGTGTCAAGTTCCCCGGTACAGACAGAAAAATCAAAACATTGCGAGGAGATCAAAAAGCCGCTAGGGAACTCCTGGTCGCCACAGTCAAACTCCAACGATCGTCTCTATCCATTAACTTCGTTTCTCCCCCAACCTCTAAAGTCTGCTCCCAAGAAGGCGAAGTTCTCAAGTTACCTATTGACGATACCGATCCAAGACGGACCGCAAGGATTGGTGCATATCTGTCTGAGGATATGCAGCAGTCAGTTCTCAACTTCCTCAAGAAGAATGTGTCCACATTCGCGTGGTCCATGTCGGACATGAAAGGAATTGATCCGGCTATAACGACTCATGAACTAAACGTCGACCCGACATTCAAGCCTATCCGGCAGAAGCAACGCAAGCTCGGTCCCTACAGGTCAAAGGCCGTAAACGAAGAGGTCGACCGGTTACTCCGCGCTGGCTCAATTGCTGAGGTGCGCTACCCTGAGTGGTTAGCAAATCCAGTAGTCGTTAAGAAGAAGAGCGGGAAGTGGCGCGTCTGCATCGACTTCACTGACTCAAATAAAGCCTGCCCAAAGGACAGCTATCCTCTTCCCAACATCGACCGCTTAGTCGAGTCCACAGCTGGAAACGAGATGCTCACCTTTATGGATGCTTTCTCCGGGTACAACCAAATCATGATGCACCCCGATGATCGCGAAAAGATGACCTTTATCACCGATAGAGGAACCTACTGCTATAAGGTCATGCCATTCGGTTTGAAGAACGCAGGAGCAACCTACCAATGTCTTGTGAACAAAATGTTCGCAGATAAGCTGCGCGTCACCATGGAAGTATACATCGATGACATGCTTGTCAAGTCGCTACACGCCGCTGATCACCTCTGTCATTTGCAAGATTGCTTCGAAACTATCAACAAATACGGTATGAAACTGAACCCAGTAAAGTGCACGTTCGGGGTTTCCTCCGACGAGTTCCTTGGTTACATAGTCACACAACGGGGAATCAAAGTCAACCCAAAGCAGATCTCTGCGGTCCTGAACCTCCCAAGCCCAAAATACAGTAGAGAAGTACAACGGCTTACGGGTAGGATAGCCACACTCAATCGGTTCATCTCCAGATCCACCGACAAATGCTTGCCGTTCTACGATCTCCTACGAGGTAACAAGAGGTTTATCTGGAATGAGAAATGCGAGGAGGCATTTACTCAACTCAAGCATTATTTGACAACACCACCCGTACTCGCCAAGCCAGATGTCGGCGACGTTCAATCTCTTTACGTCGCAGTGTCGCAAGCAGCAGTCAGCAGCATTCTGATAAAAGAGGACCGTGGTGAGCAAAAGCCAATCTTCTACACAAGCAGGCGCATGACCGGACCAGAAACGCGATACCCAACTCTGGAAAAGATGACGCTAGCAGTCGTCGAAGCGGCGAGAAAGCTTCGCCCATACTTTCAGTCACATTCGGTGGAAGTATTAACCGACCAGCCCCTCCGAACGATACTCCAAAATACCAACAGGTCCGGAAGACTAACGAAGTGGGCTATCGAACTCGGTGAGCTTGATATCACTTACAAGAACCGAACCGCGGTAAAATCTCAGGTTCTTGCGGACTTCTTAGTCGAGTTGGCCCCGGAATTGGAGCAAGACCTCACACTCCCAAACCCAAACTGGACACTGCATGTCGATTGATCTTCGACTAACAAGGGCGCAGGTGCCGGAGTCAAACTACAGTCCCCGACCGGAGAACTGATCAGACAGTCTTTTAGCTTCGGCTTTCCAGCTTCGAACAACGAAGCAGAATACGAATCTTTGATCGCTAGACTCCACTTAGCAAAAGCTGTCAAGGATAAACGCCTAAGCGCCTACTGCGACTCGCAGCTAGTCGCCAGTCAGTTTAGCGGTGACTACGACGCCCGCAACGATCGGATGGACGCCTACCTCAAGATAGTACAAGGCTTAGCCGCAGAGTTCGAATTCTTCGAACTCGTCAAAGTTCCCAGAGGAGAAAACGTCTGTACTGACACCCTCGCAGCCCTTGGAAGCAAGCTTCGTGATCAAGTTAAACGAACCATTCCAATAAACCGCATTGAGAAGCCGAGCATCGATATCTCGACGGACAAAACCATCATCATAGCCCCAGTCACCGAAACCGACACGCCCGATACTGATGGATTCGGACCTGACTGGAGAACTGGGTTCATTGGCTATCTCTCAAAGGGAGAACTTCCAACCGAGAAATGGGCAGCCCGCCGACTAAAAACATGCAGTGCCCATTACATCGTCCTAGACGGCTAACTCTATCGATGGACTGCGAATAAAGTACTCCTCAAATGTATCCATGGTGATGAAACGGTCAGGGTTATGGCCGAAACACACGAAGGCGCTGGAGGAAACCATTCGGGC
>NC_027749.1:42407703-42417657 GCF_000695525.1 Brassica oleracea var. oleracea
GGCACGCACCAAGCATCCATTGTCCAACTGAAATGTTAAGAACGACGACCGCGCCGTACTCGTTTATGCGATGGGCAATGGATATCATAGGACCCCTTCCCTGCTCCCGCCAGCGGCGTTTCATTCTCGTCCTCACTGATTACTTCACCAAATGGATCGAAGCTGAAGCCTACGCTCAAGTCACAGACAAAGAAGTCCGTTGTTTCGTCTGGAAAAACATTATCTGCCGCCACGGTCTACCTTATGAAATCGTTACTGATAATTGATCACAGTTCATGTCAGGCAACTTCAAGGAGTTCTGCAGGAAATGGACCATCCGATTAAGCCCTTCCACCCCTCATTAGCCACAAGGAAACAGCCAAGCGGAATCCTCCAACAAGCTCATCATCGACGGCATTAAGACACGTTTAGACCTGAAAAAGGATCATTGGGCCGACGAACTCGACGGAGTCCTATGGAGCCACCGCACAACACCAAGAGGGTCGACCAAATCGACACCTTTCTCTCTTGCATACGGTGTCGAGGCTATTGCTCCCGCAGAAGTTAACGTTTCAAGCCTCCGACGTTCGAAAATGCCCCAGTACGTCGAACACAACAAGGAGATGCTGCTTGATGCCTTCGACGAAGTTGAAGAACGACGGGACCAAGCTCTGCTACGAATCCAAAACTATCAACATCAGATAGAGAGTTACTACAAAAAAAAGGTCCGAGCCCGACCCCTTGAACTCGGTGACCTTGTCATGCGCAAAGTGTTCGAGAACACTAAGGAGCTGAACGCCGGTAAACTATCAAAGTTGTGAAACCAGGCGTCTACCGACTTCAAACGTCCCACAGAGAAGAAGTGCCCCGAGCATGGAAATCAATGTATCTACGACATTTCTACTCGTAGGGACATCATCGTTTCTTAAAAAAAAAAAACGAGTAGATGCACCTCCGCGGTCACTTCTACTCGACCGAGTGAATGCGCTTCTAACGGCCACTTTTACTCGGGAAAAACGAACTACGAATGGTTTGATCCTCAACCGAGGTACATTGGCAGCCTTAACCGGTCCAGCTATAACAAAACCAAAGTCAAAATCTTATTCCTTGTTTCAATCTCAATCGAGTAAATACCGATTATCGAACATAATGGCTCTCGTATCTCCAGCAGGAGGTACGCGGACACTCATGTTCCATTTCCTAGCTATGTCCTGATCAGACACTTAGCCTAAGGACCCAACGGTCGCGAGTCACCTATGCCCAAAGAGCATTGACCGACCAAACGGAGTGAATCTTTAACCTTTTCTCGACTAGCGCGTAACGGATTAGCTACCCAATTACTCGATTGTCATTGAGAAAACGGACGAAAGAACCTTCCACTCTTAGATTCAGTTTCTTGTTTTCAAAATAGAATGACGCACCTAGACGTTATCCAAATCGAAATACGACAGGTGCTGAGCAAAGTCCCTTAGCGGGTTGTTTCGTTATCTATTTGCAAAAGCCAAAGGTCAGGGATCTATTGTTTCTAAGCGAATATATCGCGAGACTCTAAAGATAACTGAAATTTACTTAGACAAGTTGCAAGTACAGATAAGAAACACAACAACCCACAAATTTAAAGTCTGCTTAAAACAGCGACTTACCGACAAAATGAAAGTATGTCTAGTCGTACAACAACAGGGTCTATCAAGACCACAAACACAAAAAGTACAAAGAAAAAACATAGGCAAAGCGTCAAGGCACATAATCTTGATCGTCCTCCTCTGGCATCCCAAGAGCAGGAGGACCGACTGAGTCTTTAGTAGCGGCAGCAGCCGGGTCTTCCACTCGGGTAGGAACAGGGACAAGGGAGTCCACTTTAGGAGGCGGGAGTTTTGGAACATCTCTATCCCCGACTTCGTTGGTCGTCTCTTCCTCGACAGGCTGCAGTGGCGACGTCTCCTCGACTCTATAATCTTCCTCGTCTACGTCTTCTCTTCCTTTAGAGAAAGAATCCGAGATGAGGACAGGATCCTCGATGCCTACGTTCTTGGTCTCTTCCTCTCGAACCGGAGTGTCGCCTATCTCGAGGTTGTCCTTCCCGGGGACCTCCTCCAGGTTCTCGTTTTCTGGACCTTCATCAAGACCACCTCCTTCCGGGACCTCGACGTGCTCAGCGGGGACCGACGTGATGTCAACCAATGGCTCTCCTGATGGTTCCTCGTTAATTTCGAGCTAGGTAATGAGCTGAGAAGCCGTCTCCGGTCTGATCAAATTTACGTTCGATCCATAAGGATCAAACGACGCTCTAAACCTGTCCCCGGCGAAGCGAGAAGGAAGAACCAGCGGAGAAAGAGTGAGGTCGCTATCTGATAGCGGACCTACACAAAGTTTTGTAGCCTTCACCTCATGGATTTTCTCCTGCTCAGCAAAGAAGCCGATCATCTCTTGTGGGATCTCCGTTCAACTCGCCTTTATCATCTCCGGGCACTTCTTCGTCCCCGAAGCTTGACCGTACAGGTTCTTCGCTTTCCCAAAGGCGTCCAAGCGAGTAAAATGGTCGCGTACGCGACCAAAACAACGATTTGCCTTCTCGACCATAACAACTTCAACCCTTTCCCTCTCACGAGTAACCTCCAACCCCCGGGAGTCCCTCAAGCGTTGCCTCTCTCTGATCAATTTCTACACTGCAGCGTCCCTTACTTCGAGTAGCTCAGTCTTCTCCTTCTCAAGGGTCGCAGCCGCTTGCTCCAATCGAGTGTTCTCTCGGGTAAGCTCTTTCTTCTCCGCCCTGGAGGATTTGAGCTTACCCTCCAGCTCTTCGAACTTCACTCGAAGAATTTCTTTCTCCTTCGTATCCTTCTCGTTAGCCTTCTTATGCTCCGCCCTTACTCTCTCGATGGCCTTCAACCTCGCCTGAGCAAGTTTCTCTGAAGATCCCAACTGGATCATCGTCTGCTTCAGAGCACTGTTGTACTTCTCGACAAGGAAGTTCATGCTCCCGTCACTCTGCAGAACGATAAACACGGACTACGTGAGATAGATGAACCCAATAAATCTAAAAAGGAGATAAAAGACGAAAGGTAGCGCAGATACCCGCGCTATCAAAGAAGCAGCGTCAATGTATTCATTCTTGAAGTAAAGATCTTCCAGTTGTGGCATCTCTTTCGTCCCACCACGAATTTGGCGCGTCAGTTCCGCGCATCTAAGGGGATTAATGATCAGGGGAGTTGCCTCATCATAAGAAAACTGGACGCGGTCGGGGAACTCGATTCTCCCCCTCTTCAAAATAGAACCTTCAGAACGAGAGCCTTTTCCCGCAGACGGATCAGGAGCAGACCTCTCGCTCGCAGCAGGATCACTCCCAGAACCACTCCCTCGCGTTGAGACCTTTCTCTTCTTCTTCAGGGGGGTTTCAGGAGAAACACCACCTCTCGTGGCGACATCGACCAGGGTCACCGGCTCCGCTTCGATAGACTTCTTCTTCTTCTTCTTTCTGGGACGATCCTCAGGCACCGCCTCGGACGGGTCTGTCTCGACGAGATCCTCTGTAGCGCCTTCTCGCCCTACTGCCGGCGCCTCTTCTTGATCAACAGAGGAAGTAATCCCTTCGTAAGGCCTCTTCCTTCCTCCTTTTTTCTTCCTTGCTTCCAAACCCTCAGAAGTTTCATCGAGAGAAGCGGTCTCGCTTCAAGAGGAACCTCATCAGTTGCTTTCCTCTTGGCTTTCCTGCACTTCTTTTTCTTTTTGGGACTCGAAGTAGAAGGCTCTGCCCCAACGCTCTAGTCGACTAAACCAAGTGCTCTCTCCTTAGAAGCTCCTCCACCGTCAGAACTAGTCGATCCTTGCACATTAGCGGGAGTTGACTTCTTCGAAAGCAATTGCAGCTTCCCCTTCAATAATGCGCTCAGGTCCGGAACTCCGTCCATCTTTCTAGCTTCGTCTAGAAGCTTCTGATGTTTCCGAGTAAAAAGGGACATGCGCAACTTACGGGGCCCGAGTACAACAGGAAGTCTCGACTCCCAATCAACTGCAAAAACAGAATAGTCAACAAAAACATAAAGCCGGCGCAGATAAGTTGTTGATAAAACTTCTCGGTTAAAGATCAACGAACTCACCTCTAGCAATCCGAGCTTCTTGACGCCTTATCCACTCTCGACTAAGATCAGGCCAACGGAGATGGCTGTGAGCCGCGATCGCCTGGGCACTCTCGAAGAATTTCTCCGGGTATGCGATTGTATTCGGGTGGAAAACTGCAACAATAAGAAACACGTGATTAGAATCCCCGAATAGGACATGACGATAACAAACAATATCTACCAAGCGTTTTATTCCATAGCACGCGATAGTCGTCCCCAGGAGGCTCCGAGAAGGCATATTCGTTGGACTTGATATAAAAATATGAGTGCCGCCAGTCTTTCGTCTTGTTCGGATGCCCAGCCAAGACGTTGTAGCTAGAACGCATCTTCACTGAGAATATTCCATGCGTCTCCGCCTTCGTGAAAGTTAACTCTTCGAACACTCTCACACTCATCGAAACGTCTCTCTCCGCTGCCATCACCATCAGCATAACCGCAATGCGCAGCGACCCATTAAGCAACTGACAGATTGCAATGTCTCGACGAAATGCGTAAGACATGATCAGTCGGGGAATCATAAACCAGAGTTTCGTATGGTCTCCAAAATTGGATTCGTAGACACACTGGTAGCCAATTGGAGGCGACCAAGGACGTTGCCCATTAGAAGGAATGATGTATGTAACGCCGGCGCCTCCATTTCGCCTCAACAAGTCCTTCACCGTCCTGTGAGAGGAGCAAGAATCGAAAACATTCCCCCTCGACTGAGCCCGCGGATCACGAAGTAATTCAGGCGGGAGTGGAGAGAGTTCCTCGAAGATCCCACCAGGATGATAGATCGTGGGACGGCAGTCTATCTGGTCGAAAGGAGCCCCCCGGCGAACTCGCCTCAAAGGTCTCGAGGCTTGGCTAGACGTTTCAGAACCACTAACGCTCACGTCGCTTCTCCCGACTACAACGCGATCCGCGCCTTCACCACGAATCAGCCTATGGGCATCAGCGACCAAAAGACGCTAAGATAGAGTCATGTTTTCTGTGTCCCGGAGAGCATCGCGATGAATCAAGTCGAAATCATCCAGTGGGCTGCTAGTCGCTGACGCATCTCTGGTCACCGCCGAACGATACCAACGAGTCTACACGAAGAAAAACTTATCTAGAGAGAGAAAGTAAAAGTAGAGAGAAGGGAGAGAAAACAGAATACCTGAATCTGCAGAGAAGAATGACAAAAGCAAAGGAGAGAAGCCCATTTATAGCAAAAACAAATGCACGTTATCCAAGCGCAATCATTAGGTCTACGAAGGCCTAAATGGGCCTCAAAGGCCGCCTAAATGCCCAGGAACTTACTCGCGACGGTTCAGCTTCTCGTTTGAACCGGTTTTCAATCAGGTAGTCAGACCGGAATCAATTCCTGGTCTCTATTTAAACCGGTCTCCGGTTAACCAACAAAACCGATCCCCGTCGTTTTATCCGAAATAATCTATCACCCGAGTAAACTGTATCTCATCATAAAGACTGAGAGGCAAGTAAGCGAGTCAAGACAAACGCTACTCGGAGCGACTAGAGACACCTACAGAACATCATGCGACTAAAAGCACACACCGACGACTAAACGGGAAGTATTATCCCTTGCATTAGAGCCTGCTATCCGAATAAACTTGACCCACAAACTCACTGAGACCGCCACGTCGCTCACAAGTGAACTGGGGGGGGGAGGCTTATTGTAGGAGATGGATTACATCCCTCCATAAGGCCCACCGAATAACAGGCCCTAATCCAGCAAGTTGGATTAGTTTAGTCGGCTCGGCGGCTAAAGACGTTAGCTCGACCATAGAGTACTTTTAGCCGGTCGAGTAAGCCGACCCGAAGTACCCGGCTTGGAGGGAACTTTGGCCAGGCCCGTATACTCGGCCTCTCGCATCAAGGCCCAAAGAGGTACGAAATTAGGGCATCAAGGACAGGAGACCTATAAAAGGAGGAGAGGAAGCAACAAGAAGGGAGACTTTCGGGATTTTACACACTGAGCGGCTAGATCTAGGGTTTTATTGATCTCTTTGATTGTGTTGCTTTAAGCTTTCTGGACCGTCTTTTAGGCTTTCCGGTCACTCTTGTAACCATTTGGTTCGAATCTAATAAAACGTCTTTAGTCATCCCATCTCCGACTTCTTTCAATCTGGTCGACTGAATCTCGTTCAAACAGTGAATATTTGAAATTGAGATAAATTCACATCCACACAAAATACATCGTCTATTCAACAACAACATTATGAGGTTTATAAACTAACATTTATCTATATTGACATAAAACAGTTACCTGTATATGTTGAGATTGTATTTTTGTACAGTACAAAATAACTTTTTTTTTCATGTTTTGAAAACCTCATTGCTATATTTTACAATTTAAAATGTTCATTAAAGTTTATGTTTTCATATTTTTGAAAGTGATACCATTACAATAATCTTATGAACATGTTAGCAAAATAATTAGATAAAAACGTTATAAATGTAAATGTTACGATCATATTGATGACTTCACGATTGTGATATCGTTCAGATTTTATTTGTGAAATTAAAAAAAAAGTTGTAGTATATAACAAAACACTGAAAAATTGCTTTCTTAAGTTAAAAATATAGCTTTCCTATAATTTGTGGATTGAACAAAGAGCAGCAAGTATCAAAAAGGTAACGAATACTACTAACTTCGGAGGAATTATGATGAGACAATTAACCTAAGAAACATTTTAAGAGAGGATAATAATATTTCTGGAATTTTTTTAGAAAGAAATTAACTGATTAGAAAATGGTTAATCTTAACAGTTTTAATTTTGAAAGTAACAAATCTATACTGCAGATTTTAGCAATGTTGCTTAGGTGGTCTCGCCTCAAATGAATCTCCAACTAACAAAACCAGTGACTGCAGAAGTAGTGAAACGTAGTATTTTTTCTATTGGTGCGACGCGTGCCTCTTGACCTCATGAATTTACAGTTTCTTTCTACCAACATAATTGGGATGTCGTTGGTCCGAATGTCGTAGCGGAGGTCCAAAGTTTATTTGATACTGGTCAGCTCTCTCCTTTTCTTATACTGTTAAATCAGAATCACTACTAGGATTCTGCCCTCGTGTTTTTGAGTTATTTATGTTTTTATGTCATTCTGTTTTCAAAAAAAAAAATTAATTAACTTTGCCATATATGGCTCAACCAATGAGATGCTCCCATCTTAAATCCATTCATAAATTCCACGTTTTTGTAAAGGCTCATCGTTGGTTTTACTATGAGGTATCAAATAATTGGGTAGGAAATGCAACAAAATCATTTGCTTAAATTTTTTTCTTTTAAAAGTTAGTTAAAAACAATTGGTGTGAGTATTTATTTCTTTTTCTCAAACATAGGTATTTATTTCTTTGTATTTAGGGTGGCGGTTGTATTTATATATTTCAAATTGTATTGATTTTGTTCACAATATATAAATTCATGTAGCTATATAATGACTTCTATTTATATTATTGTATATATAATTTTGTATTTAATTACATTTTTAAGGTGCCTTATTTTTTGTTTTCAATGTATGTTTTATTTCTAAATAATTTTAAAAATATATCATGTCCCAATATATCATTCTTATTTTAATCAAAAACAACAAACAATATGACCATAACATATTTTAATGATATCGTTGTTTATTGCTAAATTAAAATTAAAAATCTGATAATAGCATTTGTTGTTCAAAATATCTATTTAAAATTAACAAAGTGTTGTTACGTTTATGTCATAATAGTGGAACCTAATACAAATAAAATAACTGTTAATATACACTAAACCCATCATAATTTCTTCAAGCAAATATAAATAATAAAAATGATTCTCAAATAATAACATACGTTTAAAAAGTTAAGAAATTAAAATCTAGTATCAATTTAAAATTTATGTCTTATTCCAAAAATGATACTACTCAAACAAGGAAAGACTTCTAGTCAATTACTTTATGCAATGTTATATATCTTCTCTATTAAAAAAGAAGTATCATTTTTATCTACCATAAAAAAGTCATACTAGCCTTATTAGGTTCATTTCATTAATTACATTTATTTAATTATTTATATTAATCTATTTAATATATAAAAATATTAATAATAAATCCATTTTAACTGTAAATTTAAATTTTATTTTTAGTTATAACAAAATGTTGAGAATAATCTAAAAAAATCTTTCTAAAAATTTAAAATATCTTCTCTATTAAAAAAGAAGTATCATTTTTATCTACCATAAAAAAGTCATACTAGCCTTATTAGGTTCATTTCATTAATTACATTTATTTAATTATTTATATTAATCTATTTAATATATAAAAATATTAATAATAAATCCATTTTAACTGTAAATTTAAATTTTATTTTTAGTTATAACAAAATGTTGAGAATAATCTAAAAAAATCTTTCTAAAAATTTAAAATATCTTCTCTATTAAAAAAGAAGTATCATTTTTATCTACCATAAAAAAGTCATACTAGCCTTTTAATATATAACATTTCTAAAAAATCTTATAAATTATATAGATATTAATAAATAAATTTTAACTTTAAATTTAAATTTTATTTTTACTTATAACAAAATATGTTGAAAACACCTAACAAAATCTTAATAAAATTTTAAAATATTTTTAAATTAATGCAGCGATTGATTTCATAATTAATAATATAGTATTATTATAATGTATTTACTTATAAAATTCCACAATATACTAAAATAAATAACATAGAAATATAAACTATGCTAAGAAAATATTAGTTTTATAGTATAACTAAATAAAATTTTAAAATGTATTGTATTCAGTCTGTAAAATTTAGAAAAAATGAAGGAGATTCTCAATTTTTTTATTTCATACTATGAATTTATTTTATCAAACTCGAAAATATATTAATATATAATAACAATTAATAATATAGTAAAATATATAAAACAAATCATTATACATTAATAATATCGAATAAGAAACATAACCAATAACATTATAAATTTACACAATATATAACACTAAAATGTAAATATCTTTTAAAGTTTTGCGATGGTATCCGTTATATATTTATAAAATGAAAATCTACCCGCACATGAAAAATCTAGTAAAAATGTATTTCTACAAACTTGTGATGGATGTTAAAATCGATATTGCCGACAGTTGTTGCTAAGAATCAGACCGTCTTTATTCATGGTCGACATATTTCAGATAAAATTATACTAGCTAATGAAATGATTCATTTCCTAAAGGTAAACCAACATTTTTTTAAGTTGTATATGGCAGTTAAAATATTAGTAAAGCTTTTTTTAAAATTAATATTTATTCAACCCGAACAATCCGGAATGAAGATCTGGTTACAAATATTAGTAAAGCTTATTATCATGTGTTCAAAAAAAAGAGAGTAACGCTTATTATCGTATTGCATGGAGTTTCTAGCAAACGTAAAGCGTAAGAACAGTTTTTTTTTTTCTCTCTGAGATTTGGATTCAATAGATTACGAGTTTTGTTTTCACAGTCTCGGTCTCTGATCGCATTAATGGGAATCCTTTCGACAATTCATCAGTAACTAGAGGAATTAGACAAGGCAATCATTTATCTCCTTATCTTTTATTTTTGCTCTGATATTTTCTCAGCCTATTCGTTTAAGTGTGAGAGGTTCTCCAATATCATATCTTCTAATTTTTTAACGATTCACCCTCTTTGTCAAAGTGGATCTTCGTAATGCTTCTTATCTTTTGCAAAATTTTGAAGAGTATGAAAGGACGCACTACAAGAAAACAGCGGTATTCTGACGGACATTCCGACGGAAAATGAAATCTTCGGAATATACTGACGGAATTCCGAGGAAACTCCAAGGAAACACAAAATTTGGTTTCCTCGGAATTTCCTCGGAATATTAGATCGGAAGA
>NC_027749.1:42417736-42425355 GCF_000695525.1 Brassica oleracea var. oleracea
AAATTCCGAGGAAATTCCGACGAACTAGCCGTTGGCGTCGGAATTCCTTCGGAATTTTCTCGGTCTGTCGGCAGGATTTAATCTATATATACAAGCACTCCTCTTCCTCTTCATTCACTCCATATCTTCATCCTCCCTCTCACTCTATTTACACACGAATTTGATTCATAAAAAATATGTCTTCTTCTAATTATTTTCGTTCTTGGATCGATCGACCTCATTTGGATCCGAACACGAGATTGCTTACGGAAGAATACCAACGAGGTATAACCGAATTCATGGGGTTAGTTCACCGACAACCGGAAGCAAAAACAGGTAAGTTAAGATGTCCTTGCTGTAATTGTAAAAATAGAAAGGTTATTAAAGAGTGGGATGTTTGGACTCATCTATATTTGAGTGGGTTTACACGAAGTTACAAAATTTGGTATCATCATGGGGAAACTGATTATGAACATGGTAGTACTAGCGAACCTCAGCCAGCGGTTAGATTAGAAGAACCAATTAGAACGGATGTAGATTATGGTGTAGGTACTGAGCAGATGGTAAATGATCATTTTAGAGGGGAAGATTTACCCAATGCACAAGCTAGGAGATTTTATGATATGTTGGATGCTGGAAAGCAACCATTGTACGAAGGTTGCAGAGATGGTCATTCAGCTTTATCATCTGCTACAAGATTGACGGGCATTAAAACAGATTATAATTTGGCTGAAGACTGTGTGGATGCGATTGCTGATTTTGTAAAAGGTATTCTACCCGAGGATAATGTAGCTCCTGGTTCATACTACGAGGTTCAGAAACTCGTAGCTGGTCTTGGTTTATCGTATCAGGTAATAGATGTATGCAGCGACAACTGCATGATTTATTGGAGGGCGGATGAACAGCGGGTTACATGCAAATTTTGTGGAAAGCCTCATTATAAAGATACGAGTGGAAGAGTTCCAGTGCCATATAAAAGGATGTGGTATTTACCTTTGACGGAAAGGTTGCAGAGGTTGTATCTATCTGAACGCACAGCGCAACCAATGAGATGGCATGCGGAGCACTCAACAGATGGTGAGATCAGACATCCTTCAGATGCAAAAGCGTGGAAGCATTTCCAATCAAAGTATCCCGACTTTGCGTATGAAAGAAGAAATGTCTACCTTGGATTATGTACTGATGGTTTTAGTCCGTTTGGCAAGAGTGGAAGACAATATTCTCTATGGCCCGTCATTCTTACACCATACAACCTCCCCCCAAACTTGTGCTTGCGACGAGAGTTTTTGTTTCTCTCGATTCTCGTTCCCGGACCAGAGCATCCTAAGAGATCACTTGATGTGTTTCTTCAGCCACTAATATATGAGTTGCAACAACTATGGGCTCAAGGTGCTGAAACATACGATGTTTCGTGTAAAGAAAACTTTCAAATGCGGACAGTACTAATGTGGACAATAAGTGATTTTCCAGCATATGATATGTTGTCTGGATGGACAACGCATGGAAGGATATCATGTCCATATTGTCAAGATAACACTGATGCTTTCCAACTAAAACACGGAAGGAAAACGTGTTGGTTTGACTGTCACAGGAGATTCCTACCACCTGATCATCCATATCGTAGGAGTAGGAATTTGTTTACGAAGAACAAGAGGGTGTTTGACAGTCCACCTCCGGAAATTTGTGGGAAAGATTTGAAGATACAACTAAGAGATTTTGGTGCAGAAAGGACGCCAGAAGTCGGTGGACATGAGCGTTTTCCGGTAGATGCTGTTGGAGAACTACATAAAAGAAGAAGGGACGTTTGTTCGGTTTGGGTCGTCGCACCCGGTCGGTTCCTCCTTCTTCTGCACCACCGCCCTTTGTTGATCCAGAAGTACTTACGGCTCAGTTGAAGGACAAAGATGATCGTATATCTTTGTTGGAGACCCAGATGGTGGCTCAACAGGTGGGCTATGAGGCACAGAGGAGGCTGAACCAGCAAATGATGGAGATGATGCAGAGGATGTACCCGAACGAAGTGTTCCCGGACGTGCCAGACCTGTAGTTTTTTTTTTTTTCCAAAAACTCGGAATGTTTTATTTTTATTTGTCAAACTTTGAATATTAATTAATATGATTTCAATTTTAATTTTAATTTCCTATTTTCGAATTTAAATTTCAGAAATTTTATTTTTTTAAAAAAATTAATTATATTTTTTACGCGATCGATCGATCAGTTTATGGACATAAAGCCATCGATCGATCGATGATACAAAAAAACGTTCGGAATATACCGAGGGACAGGTTCCTCAGAATATACCGAGGAACTTTTCCCTCGGTATATACCGAGGGACGTTTCCCTCGGAATATTCCGAGCAACTGGTCCCTCGGTATATTCCGAGGAATATGTCCCTCGGTATATTCCTATCGATCGAGCTATATATGTCCAAAAACACATCGATCGATGAACGTCCGAGGAGATATCCCGAGGAAGCTCTCCCTCGGTATATTCCGAGGACTTTTCCGACAAACATGGGTCCTCGGAATTTCCTCGGAAGTTTGTTTCCTCGGAATTCCGTCGGAAAATTTCGATGGATTTCCGAGGAAATATGAAATTCCGAGGAATTATTTCCGACGACTTGTTTTGTCGGTATGTCGTCGGAATAACGATATTCCGACGACATTCCGACGATTTTTTCCCTCAGAATCCTTGCTGTTTTCTTGTAGTGACGTCAGGTCAACTCATAAATTTGGATAAATCTACTATTATGTTTGTGGATAAGTTCCATCACTATATGAAGGAACCAGTTAAACTTATTCTCAGGATTCATCATGTTGGGAGTGGAGGAAAATATTTAGGTCTATCGAAACAATGAAAAAAAATACATGTTAAATTATGTTTAGACCACAGTCCTCAACCGAATAAATGGGTGGAAAAATTGGTTTCCATGCCAGCATGTAAAGAAATCTTAATTAAGAGGATCACTTTTGTTATGCCCATATTTTCTGTAAATTGCTTCAAATTACTAATAGAACTATGCTCAAAGTTAGATAGTATAGTTTCCAAATTTTTGTGGAAAATATGGTTTTTCATTTTAATTTCGACTCTCATCCAGAATCACCGGATAGGCGAGCTCCACTCTATCAACCCCACCTTATAAAAGAGATTTGTGGTATATATTGTGCCTAAACTCAAACTTTATCTTTGGATCTCTATCGTATTTACTATCAGTTAAGACAAGCTTATGTCACTAACGCGTACCCCTTGATCCTGCGTGTATTAGGTTCTGCTTTGGTCTAGAAGCATTAGATCATTTATTTTTACATGTCCTTATGCCATAATTTTTGGCGGCTTTCTGGTCTCCCTCACTTCAAAAATATTTGTTTTATATCATTTATTTTTAATATTATTAGTTATAAATAATACAAATGAATTTTTCATCACTTAAATAAATGATTCTGAAAGTGATGGTCAAATAATTTGCATCATCTCATTAATAACTGATGTAAAAATAATAAATATTGAAATCGGTTATTGTAATTGATTTAAAATATATATCAACTGTAAATAATGATGTTAATATTTATACCAGCTTTCTAAAATGATGTTGGTGGTGCTCAAGAGTTTGTTTAAGTCTTCTGCTATTGCAGGGGGTTCTACTAAGGCAAGAATGGTCCAAGCCCTCGTTGCCACCCGCAAGCGCACGGTCAGTAAAACTGCACCTCGTCATGGTGAAGGAGCAAAACAACAGGAGGAGAAGGGTCCCTCAAACCCCAAACCTAATGTAACCAAAGTTTAGAAGTTACATGAAGATACAAGAAGTGGAGCGGGTATGCGAGCAATTGGTGTGCTCTATTTTTAATTTTCAACTTGTCTTTCAGTTTAATAAGCTCTATGAGCATATGATTTGGTTTTTTTTTTGGTTTAATGTTTGGTCCTACTTGTTCCCTGTGTTTTATTGGCTTCCCCTACGAGGGATTGAATTGGAATAGAATGAGACTCTTTGGTTTTTGGTTTTGGTGTGGAGAGTTGAAGGACAAAGATGACCGCATAGCTGCGTTGGAGCAAAAGATGGCGGATCAAGAGGCGGGATAGGAGGCAATGAGGTAGCAGAACGAGCAAATGATGGAGATGATGAAGAGGATGTACCCGAACGAGCAGTTCCCGCAGTTTCTTTCTTTTTTTTTCAAAAACTCTGAATGTTTTATTTTGGTACGTACAACTTTGAATATTATCTAATATGTTTTCTATTTCAATTTTAATTTTATATTTTCGAATTTCAATTAAAAAAAATAAAATTTTAATTTAAAAAAAAAATTATTTTTGGAAATATTCCGAGGTAGTGTATCCCTCGGGATATTCTGACGACAACTTCCTCGGAATATTCCGAGGGAATATCTCCTCTGAATATCCCGAGTGATACACTTCCTCGGAATATTTCGACGGCAAAGGTTTCTCGGAATATTCCGACGGCCGTAGTTCCTCGGAATATTCGAGGGCATATCTCCTCGGAATATCCCGACGGATACACTTCCTAGGAATATTCCGATGGCAAAGGTTTCTCGGAATATTCCGACGGCCGTAGTTCCTCGGAATATTCGAGGGCATATCTCCTCGGAATATCCCGACGGATACACTTCCTAGGAATATTCCGATGGCAAAGGTTTCTCGGAATATTCCGACGGCCGTAGTTCCTCGGAATATTCGAGGGCATATCTCCTCGGAATATCCCGACGGATACACTTCCTAGGAATATTCCGATGGCAAAGGTTTCTCGGAATATTCCGACGGCCGTAGTTCCTCGGAATATTCGAGGGCATATCTCCTCGGAATATCCCGACGGATACACTTCCTAGGAATATTCCGATGGCAAAGGTTTCTCGGAATATTCCGACGGCCAAAGTTCGTCGGAATATTCCGATACCTTTTTTCTCTCGGAATGTTTCCGAGGACCGTTCCATCGGAAATATCCGAGGAGATACCGACGAACAGTCCTAGGAAATGTTTCTTCGGAATGTCCTCGGAATCTTTAATTCTCGGTATTCCCTCGGAATTTTCCGAGGAAATTCCGAGGAAATTTTACTTTCCGACGACCATTCTCGTCGGTATGTCCTCGGAATACCGTTATTCCGAGGACATACCGATGATATTTGTCGTTGGAATACCAGTGTTTTCTTGTAGTGTTAGGCGATGTTTGGAATTACATCAAGAATAATCTTATGTTGAAGAAAAATAAGTGATTATGATATGATACGGAAAATCCTCTCCACGTTCCATCTTGGGAATGTAGTCATGCAAAAACAATACCAGGAGAATGATTATACCCGCTGCTCGGAGTTAATGCAATTTCTCCTTGTTGTGGAGCAGAATAATCAACTTATATTAAAACATTATGCTCGTCCTAGTGGATCTACTCCATTCCCTGAAGTGAATGTTGCATTATTTAGTTATAGTGATTGGGAAGGACGAGGATGTGGGCGCGGTAGAAACCGCTATTGTGGTCTTGGAAGAGGACAATGAAGAATATTTTGTTTCTACGATGAAAAAACTAATAATAAACTCCATGGAAATGAAAGTGGTCGGGATGACAAAAAAAAAAAACTAAAAAAATTGCTACAGATGCGGTTTGAAAGGGCATTAGGTAGTGTTTGTTGTACACCGAAACATTTAGTCGATTTGTATGGAAAATCCCAAAAAGCAAAGAGAAAGGAAGTAAGACAAACTTCATTTGTGATAAACACACGCATCTTTTCATGGTTCGAATGATGATATTTATCTTAACATTTTATACTCTCTGGTATAATATTGATGTGATATAACAGTTATCTTCATAACGAAGATAACACTTCTTGTATTATATTATAAATCTTTTGTTGTAAAATATATGTTATGTTTAATGCTTATTTAATTCATATTTTATAAATATTTTAAAAGGCAGAAAGAAATAAGCAACTAACGGGTCTAAAGGTTGCTAGGGTTTGCCCCCCAATTTCAAATTTACTCTTTGGAGTTGATAGTCTTTTCTTTTGCAAAGCTCAGAAGGAAGAATGTCAGACAATTTTTAGGATCCTTAAGGAATATGAAGGGGTTTCGGGACAACAAATAAACTTTGAAAAATCATCGATTCAATTTGGGCACAAGATTGAAGAAGCTACAAGACTGGAACTATGAGATATTTTAGGTATACATCACTTAGGAGGAATGGAGTCATACTTTGGCATCCCGGAAAATCTGGGGAGATCAAAGGTGCAAGTTTTTGGATTCGTTCAAGAACGTCTAAATAGTAGAGTAATTAAATGGATGGACTCTTAAGTTTTTCACCAGAGGGGGTAAGGAAGTGATTATAAAATCTGTGGTTACAGCCTTGCCAAACAATGTGATGTCATGCTTTCGAATTCCAAAAACGGTAATGAAGAAATTAGTTAGTGCTGTAGCACAAGTCTGGGGGAGTCCAGGGGGTAACAAGAGAGGTATGCATTGGAAATCATGGGACAAACTGTGTAGCTCTAAGGACGATGGAGGTTTGAGATTCAAAGATCTCACAGATTTTAATACAGCTATGCTTGGGAAACAATTTTGGGGATTAATGGACAAACCGAATACTTTATTTTCTTGTGTATTCAAAGGGAGATATTTCAGGAATGCTTCACCCCTTGAACCCATTAGATCGTACTCGTCATCTTATGGCTGGCTAGTATTGTCTCTGCTAGATCTCTGGTTAGCAAAGGACTAATCAAAAGGGTGGGAACAGGATCATCTATATCAGTATGGAATGACCCTTGGCTTCCATCCACTCGCCCGAGACAAGCAAATAAAATTCAACACAATCTTTACCCGGACCTAACAGTGGATGCTCTTATCGATGGAACATCACGATCATGGAACCTACAGGTTATTCGGGCTCTGGTGGATCCGCAAGATGTGAAAATTATTCAAAGTATTCCTATCAGTAGATCTCATCTAGAAGACCGGAATGGATGGCATTTTACAACCAATGGCAAATACACGGTTAAATCTGGATATGAAGTGGAACGAGTATATCCGGATAGAGAAATAATGCCACCCCAGTTTGGCCCTTCGATAACACCTTTGAAGGCGTTCTGTTGGAAGTTACGCTGCCCACCCAAGTTGAAACATTTTTTTATGGCAACTATTGACGGGATGTATAGCGGTTTCGAAAAATTTGAGGTCAAGAGGAATGCAAGGAGATACTGTTTGTGACCGATGTGGTGCTCCCGAGGAATCAGCTAATCACGTGTTTTTTGAATGTCCACCGGCGGTTCAGGTCTGGGCACTTTCACGGATCCCGATGAATCCAGATATTTTTCCCACTCAATCTTTGTTTACCAATATGGATCATTTATTTTGGAGAGTTTCTCCTGAAATGGAGGATCATTCATTTGCTTGGATTCTCTGGTATATATGGAAAGGTAGAAACAACAAAGTTTTTAGCAATTTGGATATGGACCCGAGAGATACTCTCAAACTGGTAGAAACGGAATCGTTACTTTGGGTGGAAGCACAAAATTTTCAGACTCAAGATATGGAACGCACTCAAATTCAAGTATCTTCGATAATAACGAGTATACCAGGTAGATGGTGTTTTACAGACGGATCTTGGAAAAATGAGGATAGCTTTTCAGAGCAAGGATGGTATT
>NC_027749.1:42425591-42433066 GCF_000695525.1 Brassica oleracea var. oleracea
GAGTTTTAACTACCACGGACACAGAACTTAAAGGCGGACAGTCTCGCACGCAGTGCAAGAAAGCAACCGTCGTTTGTCGTCCATATGGATGCAGAGCTACAGGGGTGGTTCGCAGAGTCTACATGAGTCTGCTTTGTTTGCTGACAAAAAAAAAAATGATGTTGGTATTGAAATCAGTTAAAATAAGTGATTTCAATTGTTTGTATCAGTTATAAATATCAACTTTTAAAATGATTTTAATAATGGCTTTATAAATATCAATTTAAAATACTAATCAATATATTAAAAAAAGAATTGTGTTAAATTTCTGTCACATTTAAAAAAATTGCTACTAAAATAGTTACGAGAAGTTTAACATATTTTATCAATATAAAATGCAAACAAAAATACTAATCAATATATTAAAAAAATTAAATCAATTATCTATAATTAAGATACATTATTACATAAGAAGGACAATAATATTCATCACAAATTACATATTTTCACTTCTTTTCATAAAAGAATTTAACTTGAGTTTCCAGTCAAAACGACGTGAGATTAAACAACAACAGAAATAAAGAAAATTGCAACCAATAGGTGCATAAACACTCAACATAGAGCAGTATAGATAACGTTGAACCAGGATGATGGTTGACAACGGACAGCCTGCAAGAACTAGAGTATCAAGCAGAGGCTTGATGTTGCCTTTCCATTCTGCTAAAGATAAAAAAAAAACATATATACGGTTTGCACGATGATGGTAAGATATTGATGTACCCCTGTCAAGCCTCTATAACAAAGGTAAGAAGACAAGGCACAAACCAGATAGGCAACTGATCATAGATTGGCTTAATTGACTGTTTATGAGTGTTATCGGCTTGATCCATGAAGTCCTAGACCGAGATAAGCTAATGGGCTTGTTAAAAAACGTGGAGGCCTTCTCCCCAGTAAGAAATCAATGTTTATATTTGTCCAACAATTGCCAAAATACAAGTAATGGCCGTATAATATATCAATCTGACGGCAATTCAGGCATCGTCCACCATGCAAAAGAACGCGACCAGCCAAGCAGTTTTGCGACCACATATTTCAAAATTCGGTCAAGTCCACCATATTTATGCTGTTTGTATTTCCTAGAATAAGTTTAGACCTTTAGTCTAACCCACATCCTATTATATAAAGGCTTGCTTTGTATTGTTTCAAATCATTCAACTTTTAAATCAAATAAATCCTTTTTTTACTTGTTGAATTCCTTGTTCATGATGAACATTGTAATCAATTGCTAAGAGAGGGATCTCTGATGTAATTCCTCTTAGCCGATTGTGAGCTGATGCTCATGGCTGAAGAGACCACAAGCACAAAGGGCCTTCCGCATCCCTTGGTGTATCCTATACGTCCACCACTTGGCCATTCTGGTCCGATACTATCCAATCCACCAACATCTCAGTTTGTAGTCCATGGGACGGATTCTATCATGTGGTATCAGAGCCACTCCAGGTTCAGTATTCATTTCAGCAACCAACCACTCTATTCTCTTCATCTTCCAAGCAAGCTGTGAGCTTTGGTATAAAAAAATATCATGAGGAGAAAGCCAAGCGTAAAACAACAAGGGAGTTTGTTAAAAGGAAGAAAAAGTTCAATCCAGATTCCACCCTTCCATGGAGAGTTTGATCCAGATTCATACAACGATTGGGAAAAAGAGTTGGATTCGATCTTTGGCTGCCATAACTACACAGCGGAGAAGCGGTTTCGTGTTGGAATTACTGGGTTGTATGGATATGCACTTGACTGGTGGAATCAGGTTGCTAGCACTAGGAGACGCACTGGAGAGCAACAGGTTTCTTGTTGATTTGAGATGAAGACAATAATGAAGAAAAGGTTTGTAGCCAAGAGTTATGGTCAAATTGATTTGAACAGGTTGCATAGTCCACCTAGTTCAGCTATGGCACGACATAGGGCAGCCAGAGAAGAACAAATCAGCAGCATCATGCATCTCATCGTTCTTTTGATTTGGGTTCAATGGGTGTGAAACAAAGCAGATCAAAAGAGGCAGCTCAAAAGACACTATCAAATCCGATCATATAGAATCCACCAGCCAGAACTGAAGGGAAAAGAAATGATGGTCTGAAAAATGGCTGCAGAGATTCAAGGAGCAGATACGTCAATGGATCACAGACATACATCCAACACCAGCCACGTCCATAGGAGTATGCAAAGAGGTTGAACCAGAACCGTTTGATGTTAATGTCCAAGAAGATCAAACAATCGATCAGCTGAACCAAAAGGAGGACAAAAATGATCCAGTGTCTTTCAATAACATGGCTGAAAAAAACTCTTGGATCAGAAGTTGCTAATCAATATATTAAAAATTAAATTATATCAATTATTTATAATTAAGATACATAATTACATAAAAAAGACAATAACTATTCATCACAAATTACATATTTTCACCTTTTTGTCATTAAAGAATTTAACTTGAGTTTTCAGTCAGAACGACATGGAATCTAAGCAACAACAGAAATAAAGGCAAATGCAACCAATAGGTGCATAAACACTTAAAATAGAGTAGTATAGATAACGGTGAACCAGGATGATGGTTGACAACGGACATCCTACATGAACTAAAGTATCAAGCATAGGCTTGATGTTGCCTTTCCATTCTGCCAAAGATAGAAAACCATATATACGGTTAGCACGATGATGGTAAGATATTGATGTAACCTTTTCAAGGCTTTATAACAAAGGTAAGAAGTTAAGGTAAGAAGTTAAGGCAAGAACCAACTAGGCAAATGATCATAGCTTGGCTTTGTGGGCTGTTTATAAGTGCTATCGGTTTGATCCATGAAGTTCTAAACCGAGAGAAGCTAATGGGCATGTTGCAAAACGTGAAGGACTTGTGATCAATAAGAAATTAGTGTTTGGATTTTTCCATCAAAGGTGGAACAAGAAAATACAAGTAATGGTCGTATATTATATCAATCTGAAAGCAATTCAGAGACCGTCAACCATGCGAAAGAACGCGACCAACCAAAGAGTTTTGCGTCCACAACTTTCAAAATTCGGCCAAGTTTTAGTCTTTCGTAAAGTCCACCATATTTATGCTATTTCTATTTCCTAGAATAAGTTTATACCTTTGGTCTAACCCACAGCCTATTATATAGATGTCTGCTTTGTATTGTTTCAAATTATTCAACTTTTAAATCAAATAAATATTTCTTTTTACTTGTTGAATCACTTGTTCCTGATGAACATTGTAATCAATTGCTAAGAGAGGGATCTCTGATGCCATTTCCTCTTAGTCGATTGTGAGCCGATGCTCATGGCTGAAGAGACCACAAGCACAAAGTTTCTTCTGAATCCCTTGGTGTATCCTACACGTCCACCACTTGGCAATTCTGGTCCAAGACTATCCAATCCACCAAACTCAAAGTGTATAGTCCGTGGGATGGATTTTTTCACCAATTGATAAATCCATGATGATGAGATTATTTTGTGCCTGATACTTTGAAGGTTGATCTGATGGTTTGAAGGAGAATGGATCAGTTTTGAAATGATAGTGTTGGAATTGTAATAGATGGTCTTCAGTGACGATTTGTGAACTGATCAGCACTTGAGTAGATGTATCCTTGATCGTGAGAGGTGTTCCCACAAACAATGATCAAGGACGAGCCTGCTTGCAGAAAATGGACTTCTAGCAGTTGATGTTCAATGATGAACAAATGATTCACAGATTTTAGAAAAAAATTAACAAAAAGGTGAAAGTTTTATCAATAAAACTCAAATGAGTTTATATAGAAATACTGACATTAAACACACTTAGGCTTTTTAGAAAACAAGACAAAGATTTAGACAAAAACTAGGAAAGACTGATAAAAACTAGGACATAAGACTTGAATTTTGCCCAGAAATAAGTACTACTTTGAATGACTCTTGGATGATCAGGACCAAGACATTCAATGACTCCCTTTTGTTATTTCTTGATGAGAATGTGCTTGAAATGGACTGATCAAAGGGCTGGTCTAATTTGGCATGAAACAAACCCATAGTGAATTAGTTATGAACTTCTATACAGGCTGAAAGGCCCATTTCACCCAGCATCTAAACCATTTCCTTTTTCAGTGTCACTTAGCTCACTCAGCTTATCCTTAGTAACCTCAGACGGTGTCAGCTTAACTTCAGTCTCATTAGCTAGTTTCAGCTCAGTATGCTCGCCTTTCATCCATCCTGGTTAGTTCTTTGTTGGATAATCAGTTGGCTCAGCCATGGTTACATCATGCTCTACTTCTTTGAAAATATTTGTCCTCAAATCTGTATCTCCTACATCAAAAGGAAATAAGTAAGAAGCAAGACAAATGATCAGGAAAATAAGCATGAAAGCAACATCAAAGTAAGGTTTTGGACAAACACTTCCTTAAAGTGTTGAAGTTATTTTCCTTAAATACTTAAATCTCTGAATTTCTGGCTGATAAGCATGGTCTCTGCTCTCGTTCTTTACACTCCTTTGAGACTGAACATGTTGTCTCTAGACACTCAAAACAGAGACTAGATATCCAATGCTATATAAGCAATGCTAGTTCTTGTTTAGAACAAAAACCAAAAGTTCCTCCTTAGAACATGTAGCACACGTTCCAGACATTTATGATGCACATCAAAATAAGTATTTTAGACCAGAATGTTTTCAAGGCACAAAACAACATAGTTCTTGAAAAACAAATTCAAAATGTGCACAAATTTCTCAGAATCAGAACAAAAAAGGTTAAGTTTAAGATCAAAATCACTTAACACATGTTTCAAAAGTTTAACAGGTTTTTCAAAAAATGTGTTATACACCAAAATTTCATCATTATTCAAAAAAAAAAACACATTCTCAAAAGATGATCTCAAAACAAGCCAAATTTTTTAAATTTCAGAACATAAACGAGAAAGTTTTAAAGCAGAATCCCAAACAATTTGGTTTCAGCCCTGAGTGATTTTGGTTCCAGCAAATTGCTAACCATAAATTCTTTCCAGACACATGGGGAAGCAAACAAATCACCAGTGACCAGTTCATGTCTAGAAAACCTCAGGTCAAAGCCATTATCTTTAAAGCAAGAAAATGAATCACAAGATTTTCTAAAACATAAATCATATGGTTTCAGAATAAGCTCTAATGTCTTTTCAGTGTGATCAAGGCTTTTTAATGTTCCATAAAATGATCAATACTCAAAAAAAGACCATGATTGATGTTACTACTACAGTTAAAACGTTTTTGATCAACAAATTTATCTGATTCAAGTTTTTTAAGAGAATAAATCATGTTACCAAAAGAAGAGTTTGAAACTGTGGTACGCTAGGAAGTCTGCGTCTTCGAACTTAAACGGAGGTCTAATAATTCTTCTCACTCTGTCCCTCGCAAGCACATAGCTTCCTAATTCCTCTAGTTGATCACCAGATCTCTATGACTCTGGCCCAGTATCCTCCCTGAGTCAGCAAGAGTATCTTCTGTAGCTTCTTCATCTTCAACTTCTATTGGAGCTCCAACTGAGCATGAACTCTCCCCTTCACATACGTCTTCGAGAAAACTTCTGAAGGTAACTTTCTTCTTTGCAACCTGTGAATTTGATTTCTCTTTAATCTTCACTTGTTCTTTCTCAAGGTCTTTGAACAGTTTCTCTTCGTTGAACACCACGTCTTTACTGATCACAACCTTCTGCTCCTCTAGAAGCCATATTCTATAGCCTCGGGTTCCTTCAGCATACCTCAAGAAGATCTCTCTAGCTGCTCTAGGACTCCTCTTCTCTTTTACTTGATGAACATACACAGTACATCCAAAGCTTCTCATATGATGATTCTCTGGTTCCTGCCATGAGCATCTTTCCTCAGGTATCTCGAACCTGATTGAAGCACTTGGAGACCTGTTAATCATTTATACTGCTGTTGAAGCTGTTTCTGTCCAGTAGCACCCATCTAGACCCGTTTCACTTAACATTGCTCTGACTTTTGCCATGATGGTTCGGTTCATCCATTATGATATGCCATTTTGTTGAGGCGTATATGGGCATGTTTTGTGTCTTATAATACCTGATTCCCTGCACAGCTGATCAAACTTCTGGTTACAGAATTCCAAGCCATTGTCAGTCCTCGAGCTTTTAATTTTCCTTCCTGCTTGATTTCCCACAAGTGCTTTTCATTCTGCAAAACAGTTAAACACATTTGATTTAGCTTTCAGAAAATATATCTAAACTTTCTTAGAGTAATCATCTGTAAAAATTAGGAAGTATTGAGCCCCCCTGATAAGCTCGAAATAGTGCTTGGTGATCCCCAAAGATCAAAATGAATGTATTCTAGAACCGCTTTCATTGTATGTTTTACCTTCATGAATTTTTGTTTATGAGCCTTTCCCATTGCACATCCTTCGCAGAACTCAATCTTTCCTACTTCATCCTTCTCGAGATATCCTTTTCTATCCAATGTTTCCATTGACCGAAGGCTCATATGTGCTAGTCTCGTGTGCTATCTCTTCGTAAGATCCACACTTATTGTTGCTGCATTTGCATCTGGTGTTCTTATAGTGCCCTGAAGATAGTATAGGCTGTTGTTGTACTTCCCAGACAACACTTCCATGCCTTCTTTGTAGAAACTGACCGTGTAGCTCTTTCCTTCATAGTTGCAGCCCGATTGTTCTAGCTGACCATATGATATCAAGTTTCTTTCCATTTCTGGTACGTACCACACTTCACTCAGTGTGATACTTGAGCCATTCTTGTTGTCTATTGTTATCTTTCCCATTCCTCGAACTGTGCAGAATGAGTTGTTACCATCATCACTTTATTTTCTTCAAATTCCACAAACTCTGACAGTAGATCCCTTCGCGGAGTAATGTGAAACGGGCATTCTGAGTCCAAGACCCACTCCTCATCTGATACTATCAGACTAGTTGTCAACGCTATTGGTCCTGGTAGATCTTTTGTTACATTTGTAGTTTTATGTATTTGAAAAATGTGGTGTCTTCTTGTGCTCTGGACAGTTTCTTTTCCAGTGACCTTATTTTCCGCATGCCCAACAAATTTTATCTTGTTTTCCATTTTGCTTTCCTATAGACTTATATCTGAACCTGCTCTTTGACTTGTTGCTCCATTGCTTGTTGTTTCCTGAGTCATTCCTTGTTGACGATCTTCCTCTTGACTCGCTGTATAAGCCTTCTAACTTTCTGCCTCTTGTAGTTAATCCCTTTTGCTTAAGCTCCACCTCTTTGGAATAAGCTGCAGTGATAACTTCGTTTACTGTTAGAGTGTCCTTTTTGGTTCCATACTGGAGTGTATGAATCGGTGGCTCATACGCCGTAGGCAGTCCAGGGAGTAGTTAAATAACCTGGTCTTCGTCTGAAATATCTATCTTGATGCTTGCTAAGTCAGCTACAAGCTTCAAGAAAAAATCAAAATTTTCCTCCTACAGCTGATTCGATACCATCCATACAAGCAGCGGATTCTACACCCCCCCCCCCCCCCCCC
>NC_027749.1:42433117-42436527 GCF_000695525.1 Brassica oleracea var. oleracea
CCCCCTTACTTGATTCATCGGACGTCGTTAAGGTTCAGAGTTGGAGTGATGTCATGAACGAATCGGACCTAAATGGGAATGACATGAAAAGTCTTTTTCAAAACAGTAGAATCACGCAACGCACGCTGCTGGTGTGCATTGTCAATGGTGCCTTAGCACTCAACTCATTCTCTTTGAAGTCCGTTACTGGACGATCATGATATCCGCTTTTGTGGTAATATCCTTCCTCTATAGGTTTGTCTTCTTCCATTTTAAAACAAGAGAATTTATTCTTGGGATATATTCTGTTGGTAGTGACTTTGTTTGGTAGTCCCTTTCCAATGCTCTCCACATCCCTACTGCTGTAGTCTCGTTCATGATCTTTCGTAGAATCACGTCGCTGAGACATGTGCTGAATAGAATCATAACCCTTAGATCCCTGTTGTGTTGGATACATCCTCCCTTGGCCGATGTGTGATTTCACGCTTCTTGTTTCCTGCAGATAAGCAAGAAGACAATCGCACACCAACTGGATGTACAACCAAAAAAATTCTAGATTTGATCGATTTAGTATAAGAGTACGATTGAACTTCCTTTGTTATCTTGATCGCGCTTGATAAAGTCCTTCTTCTTGATCAATGCTCAGTGACCTTCACTCCCTATAGAACAATATTGTTCTGTTGAATCAGGATCTTGATCCTATCTTCTGAATCCCTCAAATGCTCTAGCCGAGCTCTGATACCACTTGTAGAAGAATTCGATCTCGATACACGCTTGTATTGTATCAGCTTGTTGTGATTTACTCTCCCAATCTCTCACGCCTCTCGTTTTTTTGCAGATCGCAACTCCACACGCACACTCAAGAACGCAACACGGGAAGAAAGCAAAAAATAAGAACACAAGCAAAGTTTTAGAGTTTCCCATACCTTGGGTACATCTCCTTCATGATCGGTACCTGGAATTCACTATATCTTTGGAGTGTTACACAAGCTTGATTATAACAATGGCGAAATCGCCTTCTGGATAACAAGTGAAGATGACGAAGCCGTTAGGTTGTTATGAGGTGTTATCCTCTGCTTCTCATCCTTCTCCTTTTATATGCACGTGTAACTTTAGTTTTTGGACTTCACTCTTTCACCCGAAGTCCAACTAACTCTTTATTACCCTTCTTTGCTACAGGCGTCTAGACCCAATTGTTAACGAAAAGCCCAGTCCAGATCAGCTCAGTCGCTTGCCAATCTCACAAACTATTACTCTTAAAGATGAAGTATATATGATTAGGAACATGTTTGCTAAAAACAAAGCAACATTATTCACAGGATGCAATTGCACTATATAAATTACATTGTTTTTAATTAAAACATATATATTCATAAGGTTGGTGCTCTATCGTTTGTCGTTTGCGTTTTTTTGTAGCTATAGCGAGACAATGAAGGTTATTGTTTAATTACCCATCACATTAGAAATATTGAACCGAATATGCTGGAACAAATATCTACTGATATAAAAGTGCTTAAACAATCAATTTAAATGAATGTTTGACGCAATCAATTTAAATGCAATTTAAATGATACGGGGGAGAAGATCAGTCAGTAGGAGGCGACCAGGCGAGCCAGGAGACTGAAGTAGGGAGGTGGCAATGCCAGATTGACACATCTTGGATCGAAGACCAGGGCGATACATGCCTCGGGTTTGTGCTCCTCGACGATGGAAGAACCACCATGTTTGGTTTCAAAGGTAATATCAGCTCGGCTTCACCTCTCCATGCGAAAGCGGAAGGCTTACTCTGGGCGTTGAAGGAGATACTTAAAAGCGGGAGAAGAGAGATTCAAATTCTGTCGGATTGTGAACAACTAGTGAAGATCATACTCACTGACATGGAATTGCCAGCCTTAGCGCCGGAGCTAGACGAGATTAAAGCTTTATCCTCTGAGTTCTCAAGCTTCTCTATATCTGCTATCCCAAGATCACATAATGCACGTGCGACAGGCTCGCCAAAGGTGGCCGAATACGCAAGCTTAATCCCTCAGTTAGTGTCTTTGCGCCCATATGGCTAGCCCTTGAAAATAGTCTAACGGCTGCAGATTAGCTTTAGATTCTATTTCGATGTAAAAAAAAATGACTCTTTTATAGTATTTCATATACGTTAGTAAGTTTTTGTCAAATTATTTTTTAAAACGTTATGTAAATAAATAATTGATAAACCACAAATGGATCAAACTTAGCATAAATTATAAATTTATAGGGGGAAAGGAAAACAATACATTTATTTTAGATTTTAATAATACATTGGCTTGGTTCGCAACAAGACAAAGGCGTTCGTAAGTAACTTGTAAGCTGTGCAAGAATCCAACAGAGACCGGTATATGACTACACTGACAAGGGCATTTCGGTGATCTTAAGCAAGTGGCACTATATCATTTATCTGACT
Source organism: Brassica oleracea var. oleracea (assembly GCF_000695525.1). Lineage (NCBI taxonomy): Eukaryota > Viridiplantae > Streptophyta > Magnoliopsida > Brassicales > Brassicaceae > Brassica > Brassica oleracea. The sequence continues at coordinate 42,435,528 of NC_027749.1, forward strand.
TTGGTGAACACCATAATACAAGTGGAATGAATATCGGGAAAAATGTTAAATAAATCCTCAGTTTTTTCATTTGGACCATTATAATCCCCAGGTTCCTAACTGACCATTAAAACCTCAAATTTTTTGTCGATTGGATCAATTTAAACCCGGCGTTAAGTTCACTAGCAAAGCGTCTAAACGCAGTTAATTTTCGTCGTTAACCAAAACGACGTCGTCTTCTCCTCAATTAAAAAAACACATCTTCCTCATTATCTCTCAAAATCGATTTGGGGGTTTTCTCAATTAAGAACCCTAATTTCACGATTTCGCCAGAAAGAAGAAGAGAGAAGATGGGTAATGAAAAGAACAAGAAGTCTCGACAAGGGAAACTCGGTGGTGCCAGTTCTGTAGCGAAAAGAAAAGGTGGAGTCGACGACGAAGCTGATGTACGCAAGAAGAAAAAAAGCAAAACAGATGTACTCGACAGGGAAGAAGAAGGAGAAATCAGCGAGGATGACTGTGGTATTTTCGGTGACGACGAAGCTGATGAAGCCCCAGACAACGAAGAAGTCCCAAACAACGAAGAAGTCCCTGATGAAGCAAACGGTCATGGTGGTATCGAGGAAGAAACTGGTAGCGATTTGACTGTCTTCTTCGGAGAAATAGCGAGGAATGATGATTGTGAGAATGATGAAGATAGTAGGGACGAATGGTATTGGGAGCATGAAAAAGAAGTTCCGGATCCTCTATCATTAGATGATGAAAATGAAGAACAATCGATTCCCAGTTTAGCCTACAGAGAAGATGTGGATCCAGAGGCAATGCTTGGGCTGGGAAACGCTTTCTCCACTGCTGAAGAATTCAAGCATACCCTTCTCAGGTATACATTAAAAACCCGACGCAACATCAAGCTTTACCGGTCCACGGCTTTGAAGTTAGGTGCGAAGTGTGAAGATGGCTCGTGTCCCTGGAGGGTGTATTGTTCTTATGAGAAGAGCAAACAGAAGCTGATGATCAAATG
>NC_027749.1:42438920-42440627 GCF_000695525.1 Brassica oleracea var. oleracea
CACATGATCACAAACAAGATCGTCATCATCACCTTACACCTCTTCACCTCTGTTTTGGCTCTTACAACCTCTTCCATCAACTCAGTGACCACGCCTTTCAAATCCTCAATATCAGATTTTTCTTTGTTAAGCTCAGCTTCAAGCAGTACAATCTTTGGTAAGGCATCTTGAACCTCTTCATAAACAGCCTCCTCAACCCATTTAAACAAGTGGTTCTATGCAAAAACCATAAGATTTTAGGCATATTGCTTTATATTCAATTTGAATAAACGACAACAATATAATCAAGAAGATAAGAAGCTACCTTTCTTCTCGTAAGACATCTGAAGAAAGGTCTCCCCGGATTCTTGTTAGTCTCAGACGTGTAGATTGTTGTCTTAGTCCCGCAAACACAGCTCGCCGGAAACCCGCGAATACCGTATGTGTTCACGGTTGAACTCTCAGCTGTCGAATCCGAACTCATCTTCGTGCTAAGGGAAGTCAATCGTGTGAGATTGGAGGATTTTGAGTTGTAATCGCAATTTTTAGGGTTGGTGTGTCAAGAAAATCCCCAAATCGATTTGGGGGAAAATGATATTAGGGTTTCAGATCTTATTTTGAAGTGTAAGATAAAACGTTGTCGTATTGGCTAACTGTGAAAATAACAGGGTTAACATGTTCCGTTAGTCTAATTAACGTCTGGTCTAATTTGATCCAGTCAAACAAAAGTTAGCTGGGTTTTTTAAAGTCAAAGAAAAATTTATTGTTTTTCAGGTCTTTCTGAAAGCTGGAGATTATAATGGTCCAAATGAAAAAGCTGAGGATTTGTTTAACATTTTTCCCAAAGTATTACATAAACCATTAAATTGTTATTTTTCAAGAGTTTTGGTTTATGTAATACTTTTTGTTTCCAAACTAGTATAAAATATCAATGTATTTATATATATCTAAAAACATATTAAATTTTAACAATAATACATTATTTTTCGTATTTATCAGTTTACAATAATTTTAGACCAATAGTATTCTAATAAGTACAATTTATCTTTTTAAAGTTTGTAATTTATCAATATTAATTAATGAAAATGCACAGAAAACATAAAATATGTATTTCTGTAACAATTCTTTTTAAATTTTTTTTTCTGAAACAGGAAAAAGACCACATTATCTATCACTAACTGCGACATAAAATAAATATTTACAAGGACTACCAAAGCATTTTTTTAATACATAACTCTGTTTTTACCTAAACTAAACTGTCCTGGTGCGTGTAATAACGTGTATGTAAGTTTGTATTTTAGTTCTGTTTCCTAGATAATCACGATGAGGCTTTTATTATCATTGTGAATTTTAATGGTATGCTAGTCAGGTAACACAAGCACATTTAGAAAAAAAAAACAAAAAAAAAACAGAGCAGGTAACCTGAGTCGCTTGTGACATAGGGTCACTTCAAGTTTTTAATTGGCCAAGTGGGTCGCTGGAAGTTTTAATTGTCGAAACGGGCCACTAGGGGGAGAGAAATAAACCGGTGACGAATTTGGCCTTATGACCCGTAATGTTCTGGGCCGTGACCCATGAAACTCTTGAAAGTGACCCAGAAGAAACGACCCTAAGACTTAGCGACCCAAGTGGCCCAGAAGTTTCCGCAAGTGTGAGTTCGAGAATTTTTTTTTTTTTTTTTTTTTTTGGGTGACCGGTAGCAAAGGTTAAAGGTAATATTAACCATTC
>NC_027749.1:42441390-42442454 GCF_000695525.1 Brassica oleracea var. oleracea
TGGCTTCTCCCGTCGAGATAGCAACGGACAAAGATTTCAGGATTTTCAAGGCGCTTCACCGGGCAGACAAATCCGTCAATCTCTTCGTAACATTAAGAGAAAGTGTTGGAGGAGAAATGATATTTCTAAGGTCGGAACGAGTAATACGGGTCCAAATGAATGCACCCGTTCGACCTCCTGATGAAGATGTTGCTTTTTTGATGGAAGTTCAGCAAATCGAAGAACGCTATAAACGCAACTCTCAGTCTGGCGGCATGGTTGCGACGTCAAAGGACCAAGACAAAAGCGGAGAAACTCTTGACGACGGGAGTGGGGCTAATTCAGAGAATTGCGAGCAAGAAAAGGGGAATGTTTGTGGAGATGACTTGGCAGTGGATAATAGAGAGAATAAGGAAGGCAAAGTCGAAGAAGGAGGCGCAGTAAAAACGGCGCCAGATAATCTGCCTCAACAAATCTGTCTCATAGAAGATACGAGAACGCTAAGTGTTGAACAGGTCTCAGTGGAGAATGGAAATAATGGAGGAGCTCACGAAGATGTTGCTGCAGAAGATGAAGGCGATGATATCGATTACGACTACAATGGCTGGCATGATTATTGTAGAAACGATTGCGTGACGGACGACGACGACGATTTTGTAGAAGGTCCAGGCAAAGGAAGAAGTGGTGGACAGTCTGGTGGGAAGGGTATTCGGCGTCCTGGTGGCACAGGGGCTGCAAAATCGGCGTGTGGTAAGAAGCAACGATCACGTGGAGGTGGATATATATCCAAAAATAACGATTCTTCTGTGGAAATCACCGATCTAGCAAGAGATCTTGGATCACCCTCCAGATTGGACACAGAAGTAACAGAGACCGAGGTAGGTGTTGATGTTGTTCTTGTGACGCCCCCTCAATCTAAAAACAAACACACCCGGGTGACTGAAGATAATGATGATGATGCTGTTGTTGACACTCCTATTCCCCAGCCGGCCGCATTTCAGGATGAAGAAGTATTGACGAAAGCCGGAGATAATGTGTGTGGTACTCCTACAGACGTTGGTTGTGCGCCCAATCAAGCAACAGAG
>NC_027749.1:42442554-42445187 GCF_000695525.1 Brassica oleracea var. oleracea
GGAGCAACTTTTCCAACCGCCTCCACAGGCTTTGGAAACTCCATATTGGATGTTTCAACGGAGTCAACAGATTGGGGCTGCTTGTCTGCCGTCCTCGCTTCTTCACCACCGTCAGGATCCTCCTCAACGAACTCACCACCGTTGTCGCCACCCGTTTTCTAGATGGAGTCAGTAACCTATGTCAACAGGTGTACACCAAAAATAAAATGTACATGTGTACACCAATAATAAAATGCACACCACCTGCGCAAAGCCAATCCCCGCCGTTGGTGTCATGCGGGCAGCCACAGACTTGTTTTCTTTTGGCTGTGCACCCTCCCCACCCCTCGTTGCCCTTATTTCCTGAAATTTCAAATCAGTTAATTACTCTCTCTGAGAATTGTCGAACAACAACAGACCTAAACCATTGCCTAAGATAAAACTACCTCGTCCGCCCCCGGGATTTCAGAGTTGATCTCCTTCACAAGTGCCTCAACAAACCCCATAGGAGCAGAGACTTGTTCAAGCCCCTCTCCATCATTCTGATTTGATGTTTGACCGGACTCATAGCCCACCGGTGGAGCACCTACCCATTTTTGATGGCCCTCCCCACCTTCTGGAGCACTTCTTTCCTGCATCAGATCCGTTAATAACGCTCTTCAAGTAATGTACAATAATAACAGACCAAACTTAATGTGATCGGCCGTTGGTGTCATGCGGGCAGCTGCCGACTCGTTTTCTTTTGGCTGCGCACCCTCCCCACCCCTCGTTGCCCTTATTTCTTGCAATTTCAAATCAGTTAATTACGCGGTAATTGAGAATTGTCGAACAACAACAGACCTAAACCATTGCCTAAGATATAACTACCTCGTCCGCCCCCGGGATTTCAGAGTTGATCTCCTTCACAAGTGCCTCAACAAACCCCATAGGAGCAGAGACTTGTTCAAGCCCCTCTCCATCATTCTGATTTGATGTTTGACCGGACTCATAGCCCACCGGTGGAGCACCTACCCATTTTTAATGGCCCTCCCCACCTTCTGGAGCACTTTTTTCCTGCATCAGATCCGTTAATAACACTCTTCAAGTAATGTACAACAATAACTGACCAAACTTAATGTGACAGATATAACTACTGTCTATGATATAATCAGTAGCGGACACGTTTCAATTCCGGTGAATGCAACCTTAGATTTCGAGGAGGGGTTTCCATCCCATGAAGGATGAAGGGAGCGTACACTACCAACCGAACTGTAACAGTTCGGCTTTGTTTTATCCCATGCAACTGGGGAGCCTTGCTCATACCGGTACGTTGGGTTTCTTTTCTGCCATGCCCCCAGGGAGGTTACCGCATGCTGGAAGGTAGAAGAAATCCGCAAATATTCACAACTATTGTTATTACCACTACTTAGCCAAACACTACACAACTAATTAAGATGCAAACGAACCTCTGCTGGTAACACATAGGACTCAGGCTCAACATCTAATACATCTCCAAACAGGACGAGGGCATTCGATTGTGTTTCTTGCTGCTGACCATCCCCCCAACGCTGGGTTAGAAGTCTAAGCAATAACACAACAATAAAACTATCTATCACATTACCTGATCGCCTTTGTTTCTGTCGGATGGTGGAAAACGTGCATTGTCAGACTCGTTTTCTTTTGCATGATCATCATCATTCTGGTGACCACTTTCTCTCTCTGACGAGGGTGGGTTCTTCCTGCTCACTTCCTGGAAAACGGCAAAGGTGTTAGGACAGTAAATGACCATAAATTTGTATATTATGCGAAAAAATAACTTCGGCGTACAACCTTTGTCACCTCCTTTCCACCTCCAGATCGACGCCGAGGCAACGTTTTTTTCCCAACATGCCAAGTGCCAACTGTTTTCCTTTTTTTCCCCTTCCTGTTTCGCCCCTCGGTTTCACCCACAATACTATCATCAGGAGACGGAGTGCGACGAACCTGCGGATCACCCATCGCTTTCCTCTTCCTAGCGTTGTGTTTGCTCCCCTCGGGCAGACCCAAACTCTTGCAAATCAGAGTCCGCAACTCTTCAATATTGTTCTCCATCCTCTCAAACCGCTGGGATATCCAATGTTTTAAATTTTCATGCGTACACCTCTCTGAGCATTGACGATTCTCTTCTCCGCTGTTTCCAGAAGAAGAAATATCTTCAATTTCAATGGGCGTTGTATTACGCGGTCGCAAATTTATCTGGCGTACGGGAGTGGGACAAACTCCCTCCCCCTGGGTAGCGTATGGAACCTTAAACTTGGGGGAAAACGACTGGTCACCACCTCGAAAGTCCTCAGGTTTGGATGTTTCCCCACAAAGCAACTTCTGCACCAAAGAAGTAACTTGCCTATCTTCATTCTGGTCCACCAACAGCAGCCGTTCCTCATCAGGAATCACGGTGAAGTGGACAGAGAGCTGCAGCCAGGCAAAAAGCAATGGAAGACACGTTAACCACAAAAGCCGTAACCGTTTAACTTCACTGTATTTTTGCATCCGCTGTATTAAAAACAAAGGGAAAACAAACTTACGTCTGGGTCTTCCTCGACAGCAACTATTTCGTTGACTGTGAGAATAGTGGATGGCGAAGAGCATGCTCCGGGGGAATCAATGAAAGTGGCGGTGTTCCCTGCGTCGGGAAT
>NC_027749.1:42446121-42451109 GCF_000695525.1 Brassica oleracea var. oleracea
GGATAGCGGTGCTGTTTCGCAGGAGGGCGCTCTGGGAGCTCCTCGCCAGAGGATCTGGCCCAACGACGAACGGTTGTCTGACTTAGCTTGGACTTCTTCATCACTGCAGGCGTCGTCTGGGGTCTAATTATCGCCTGGGAAGATTCTCCAACGGCTGCGACAGGCTAGGGAACACTGGTGAATCTAGGTCGAAAGACGAATACTCCTCTCAGACTTTCACAGTAAATGAATTTACCAGAAGGACGTTTACCGGCCAGTGCAGGTAAGACGACGAAGTTAATGACCCGGGTTTTTCGGGAACCGAGAAAGTCGCCGAAATTCTCACGTGCGAGAGAGCTGTGGCATCTCCGATATTCCGCAGCTGAAGCAAGGATCGTTTTGTCTTTTGCTCTCAAGTCGCATAGGGTCACAAATACACGCGACCCATTGCCGAATTAAAACTCTGCGCGGCCCAAAGCCCGAATTATAAACTCGAAAGTGACCCACTTTGCCAATATTTTCCAGGTAACCTTGCTACTTATCTCCACTTTAAGGACAAAGTAGGGTGTTGAAACACAAAATCATTGCTTAGAGTCCAATAATTCAATAAAAATATTCATTAAATACAATTTAAGTGGAATATTGGCAAAGTGGAGATAAGTAGCAAGGTTACCTGGAAATCCACTTTAAGGACAAAATGATGTGGAATATTGAATAATAAAAAGTAGGGTGTTGAAACACAAAATCATAAATTCGAAAGTGACCCACTTTGCCAATAAAAAGTAGGGTGTTGAAACACAAAATCATTGTTACTTTAAGTTTGATGGGAGTAAGACTATTCTTCTTTTTCGTTTCTTTCTCATTTTATATTTCTACTCATTTCTACTTTTGTTATTCCTCTCTTTTATTCTATAAATTATCAGTCACATCCTCAGTCTTTTTTTGGTTTCTTTTTTCTTCTTTTGTTACTTTAACTATTGTTCAAATAGTTTTTTTTTTTTTGACTGAATCAAATAGTTTTGAGATCATAAACTAACTTTCAAATTTCCTATTTAAAAAGGAGAGCTTACTGGGGGAAAGCATAAACACAACTACAAGTATAGAGTTAGGCCGTCAGGTCTAATTTTTGTTTGGCCAAATATGAGTCTATAAGATCCCCATGCAGATATCGACGACTGTGATTGGCTCTGACAACAGAGTGATCCGTGGGGGTTAGAACTAGGCCTGGAACTTTTATCCGAGATCCGGATTCGATCCGTGATCCGATCCGGATCCGATCCGAAAATCCGGATATCCGGAGAGACCGAATCCGGATCCGGATAGTAAAATGTTGGATCCGTCAAAGCCGAATCCGGATCCGGATATCTTGATTTTTTAGTCCGGATATCCGGATCCGTAAATTTTATTAATAACTATTTCAAAAATAGTAATATCTATATATAAAAACTAATTTTATTTAATATATTTTCATTTTTATAATAGTATATGTAAATTTTATGTAAATTTTGTAATATTATACATAGAAATAATTAAAAACATTATATATATTTTTATTTTTAAATTATTGTTAATATTTTATATATATTAATATTATTTTTTATTTATTTTAAGGATCCAAATCCGGATCCGGATATCCGCCGGATATTATAATTTTTAGAAGGATATCCGACACCCGGATATCCGCGAACCCCGGATCCGGATAAGGATAGTAAAATTATGGATCCGCCGGATAAGGATCCGGATCCGGATATCTTAAAATTGTCCGGATACCCGATCCGTCCCAGGCCTAGTTAGAACCATGCAAAAACCTCACGTGAATAATGTACATTGGGATCTTTCAGTTTTAGATTCACATGCGCGCGCTTTAGCAGGACTAGTTGTGACGATGAACGATGTCAGATTCTCGAATATGAAACTAATAAAATAATAATATTGATTGTGAGTAACTATTATTATTATCACTAGAAAATAAACTAATTATTCCCTACGTTTCAAATGATACGATGTTTTTAAAGGTTTACGTTGTTTCAAAATATAATTTTTTTTTGAGATTTTAAGAGTAATTTTAGCTTTATTGGAAACTATTCAACCAATTAGATTTTACACTATTTTTTTATAATTGGTCGAGTGATTTTAACACTATATCTTTAAAAGTAATTTAAATTTTTTTTTTAATCTTTCTACACTAATCCAAAATATCATATATTTTAAAACAGAGGGAGTATTATTTACGCGTGAACTATTAGACTCTGAGCAATGATTTTGTGTTTCAACACCCTACTTTTTATTATTCAATATTCCACATCATTTTTTTCCACCTAATAATTCAATAAAAATATTCATTAAATACAATTTTTTTTAATGTCCAAATTAAATGAAAATTTTTTACAAATATAAAGCACAAAAAACATGTATTATGATATAACATTTTTATTTTTAAAAGCAATTTTAAATAAAATAAATGGTCATAAATAACAAAAGTGAAAAAAAAAATATGCAAAAGAACTCAACAACAACTAAGAATAGAACATGTGATATGTGTTCCCACCATAATCATTTTTCAATATGTTGCATAATTTCAACACAGATGAATCCACCTCAATCATTCAACTCTACTTTACGCACAAGTATTAAAACTGCGCATTACTACACCTAATAAACTTTTAGAGTCATTGGAAAACTATGTACACGTTATAATTTTCAGAAAAAGGTACGTTTATGTTAAAAACAAGTGCGTTGTTATAATTAAATAAAATAAAAAAATAGATCCATCACGGTATACATTAGGTGAGGATAGGACCCGAAGGCTTTCTCTCTCTTATCTCTCGAATCTTTCAGAGAGAGAGAGCTTCATGTTTCTGGCCGTGAGGAATCAACGGGATGGTGATGTGTTATCTTCATCGATTCACCGGATTCTCGACGGCATCGACTCCCGGCGTTCGAGCTTTGACTCTGGCAAGCAGCGGTTTCGTTAACGTTGTCTTGGCCGGCTTCTCTTCCGGCAGGCGGCGGCTTCCACAGCGTTGATCTTGGCCGGCTTTCTCTCCGGCATACGATGGCTTTTTCAGCGCCGTATTGGCCGACTTACCTTTCTTCCTATCATCGTTTCATCTCCGATGTTGGGTCGATCTCTTTACCGGATTTGTCCGGTTTGTTTGTTTAGTTTTTCAGTTTTTCAGTTTTTCTTAGTGTTTCATTGTCTCTCTTAGTTGTTGGTGAGATTTGATCTTGAGCTTCCTGTTTCCGGTGTGTTCCGGTGGAGTGCTCGATTAAATGCTCCGGCGGCGAGCTTCTGGCAGGTGACGTGGGTGACGTTTCTGCTTATGAGCCACATGTCTTCTTCGTCCTTCTAGGAGCAACACGTGGCCATGTGCTGTCGGCGAAGCGTCAATGGTTCACCCTTAGGGTTTTCGGCTGTTTGGGCTTTTAAGTTTGCCCCTGTTTACGTTTTTCTTTCGGGCCTTCATTATGGGTCCTGCTTGTATTATTATCTTTGTCCTTTGTTGGTCTTTTGGGCCTTTTAATAATAAAGAGATGAAGGAAAAAAAAGTAATTGACTTATCTATCTATCTTATTAAAGTAGAAAGTACCTTTTAGAAACATGGATAGTAGTCAAAAATTAAATATATTGTTGTTTGGAAACATGGATAGTAATAAGTTAGGAAAAAAAGGTAATGAGATTATGCTATTAAAAAATTTGGAAGTCTATTACATTATATTAAAAAATAATGAGCTTATGTTACTTGATATACATATTCAAATCAAAATAATAATTTAAAATTGATTTATATCAAAAATTCATTTAAAAATATACATATATTCAAAAATTGATTTTTGCTAACATATTTTTCAATAACTATAATAAAAATGTTTTCAATATATATATAAAAATACAATACAAAGCCCAATTTCAAACACCAACTTAAATTATGGTTTTTCTATTTCACATTGAAATTTAAAAATATAATATATGTGTTATTTTTATGATTGTACGTATAAAATATTATTAATTATAAAATTACTTATTTGATGGTACGTATAAAATAAGATTAATTATATGATAACACATATTTTTGAAACTTATGATAACACATATAGGATATATAATAGTGATTAGGGGTGGGCGTTCAGGTTCGTTTTCGGGTCTGTTTGGGATTTCGTGTTCGGTTCAGATCTTTGGGGATTCGGTTCGGATTTGGATAACCACTTTAAATTATTTAAAAAAAAATAATTTATTATATGCTTTAATTTTTTAAAAATCTATAAACAATAGAATATATTACATATAAATTTGAATAATATATGTCAGAATACCTAACTTAACATATAAATTGATCTGGTTTAAATATTTGGATAGAGAATTAATAACTATTTAAGTATTTTTGGAGTTTTGAGTATATTTTAACTATTTTAGATATTTACGTTTGATTAGTTGTATATATTTTCAAGTATTTAAACGAACTTAAAAGTGTCATATAAATTTTGGATGTTTTTATATATAAGTATATAAATATATTTTGGATACCCAAAATACTTCGGTTCGGATCGGATTAGGTTTTAGTTCTTCAAATACCAAAATTTTGAATACTTCATTTTGGGGTCAAAATCGGTCACGACGGGATCGATGTCCGAAAGTCCTCAGAAAAACAGAATCTCGGTCAAAACTTCAAAAGCCGAGAAAACGAACAGCCGAAACGGATCGCCCGGCGAGTTCGGCCGCGACACGAGCCAGCTCACCCGGCGAGCACAGCCGTGTTGCCGGTCGAGTCGCCGGCGAGCTCGGCTGTGACACGAGCCAGCTCGCCCGGCCGTGTTGCCGGTCGAGTCACCGGCGAGCTCGGCCTTGACACGGGCCAGCTCGCCCGGCGAGCTCGGCCGTGACACGGGCTAGGTCGCCCGGCGAGCACGACCGTGTTGCCGGTCGACTCACTGGCGAGCTCGGCCGCGACACGAGCCAGCTCGCCGGCGAGCACGACCGTGTTGCCGGTCGACTCGCCGGCGAACTCGGC
>NC_027749.1:42451345-42452338 GCF_000695525.1 Brassica oleracea var. oleracea
AGAGGGTCCGAATTGCGGACAACGGCCCATCTTTGGTCCCAAAAGACTTGAAACCAAAAACAGGTATGGCGGTTTGTCTCATCCGCAGGGAGAGATAAATGTCAAATTTCCGAAGATAATCACAAAAAAGAATGAAATATGGAAAAGCCCGCTTCACGACAAATCCGGCCCGAGAGAGGTAAACCGACCTAAGGAGGAGTATATAAGGAGGACCTAGGAAGAAGAGAAAAGAGAGAGCATTCTAAAAGCAAACGTAATACTTATAGCAATTTAGGCCTTTTCCGTTTTTACTATCGAGCTGCGACTCGACTAGCTTAGAAATTAGGTGGCTAGACTAGCGAACATACCGACAGCTCTCGTGGCCTAGGACCTTACCTGTCGTTCACGCTCAAACGCGAATTCGGAAATAAGACCTCTTTGTTCTCTTTTCTCTCTTTTACGATTTATTACTTTCGAATCTTTCAGGTTGATTGTGTTATGCGTGGCCCTGCAGATAACCGGGACCTTCAAGGAATGCTATGTTAACTTGGCTTTCCTCCGATTAACAAAACTCGACGGTGTGAATTTCGGTTCCCACTGTTTGGCGCTAGAAGGAGGGAGGGTACGGATCTATCTCTCTCGTAACCACACACGCTCAGTCCGATATGACGACCAACGCTGACAAAGACCCGCAAACGCACGACGGGACTCCCTTCGATGCCAACGCAGATAAAACTCCAGCTGGAAACGTATCAACGGTCACTGCCGACACCGCGATACTAGACCAGATGAAGGAAATGTTCGCCTCCCCTCAGAAAAAGATGGACGAACAAGGAAAACTCGTGGCCTCTCTCGTAAAACAGGTGGAAACCTTAACGGCGAAGGCCAGGAGCAAAGCCCCACGCGGGATCACAAAAGCCCGCTGCGGTAGAAGACTTTATTTCGAGACTCCGGGCAATCGAGCTGCACACGCGGACAAGGCTTCCTCAGGCCAAAACCCTGATGAAACGCTCC
>NC_027749.1:42452463-42453228 GCF_000695525.1 Brassica oleracea var. oleracea
ATCACTCGGACGACGGTGCTGACATCCACCCAAGAAGAACAAGAAGCTAGTCCGCTCGGCAGGACCCGTCCTTCGAAAAACCCATGACCGAGGAAGAAGAAAACCTCTATTGGGTAGAACAGGAGGAGCTGACCGAAAAGCAGGCCAGGATCCACCGCAGCCAACAGAGACAAGCTCGTAAGGCTGCCAGAAATCCTGATGAGATCCATGATCTCCGCGAGTACATCGCGAAAACCGCAGCGGAGGTGAAAGCAGTGAAATCACAAATCCACCACGCGACAAGTGCTTCGCCCAAGATCGACAAACTTCTCGAGGAAGCACGAAAAACCCCGTTCACTGCCCGGATTACTGAGACCAACGTCTCGGACCCGGGGAAGATCAAAATTCCCATCTACGATGGCACCACCGACCCGAAAGCGCACCTGCAGTCTTTCCGGATCGCGATGGGGAGGTGCAAATTCAAGGAACGCAAACGAGATGCTGGCTACTGCTTCCTCTTCGTCAAAAACCTCAAAGGAGCCGCGCTCGAATGGTTTTCTCGCCTAAAACGAAATTTCATCGGAAGTTTTCGCCAACTTGCTTCAGAGTTTCTCACGCAGTATTCCATGTTCATGGACAGAGAAACCTCGGACGTCGATCTCTGGAGCCTTGCTCAGAGAGAAGACGAGCCACTTCGCGAGTTCATGAACAGATTCAAGCTAGTAATGGCAAGAGTCACCGGGATCAGCGACAAAGTGGCGATCGATGCTCTGAAGAAAACTCTCT
>NC_027749.1:42453310-42453482 GCF_000695525.1 Brassica oleracea var. oleracea
AAAGAGGAGATGAAAATCCTCTCCCAGAAGTACAACCCGCAGAGGACGCCCATAAAAAAGAAAAGCTCTTGAAACGACAAGTATGTCCACCACGAGGGAGAAGACGTCTAGGGCGAGCACAACTACACTATCAATTCCGAACAAGGGAAGACCTCCGGAAACACCTGGTCCA
>NC_027749.1:42453637-42454140 GCF_000695525.1 Brassica oleracea var. oleracea
CCGCCCTCCCAGGACTGATAAAGAGTGTCCAGAGAGGGATGCACGCGCAAATCAGTCTGGCGAGAAACGCGGAAGAAGGCAGGATGACCTTGGAGACAATAGTACCCGCCGGAGGATAAACATGATCATCGGAGAATCGCAATTCTACCGTGACTCTGTTTCATCCATAAAGGCCTACGGAAGAAAGGCGGAAACAAGTTCTAACTGGACGACTCGGTCTCTGACTGACAACGCTCCAACGATATGATTGTTTTCGAGGAAGAGGAAACCGTCGGACTCGATAAACCTCACTGCGACCCGCTGGTCATCGACTTGGTGATTCGAGACCTCGAAGTGGGAAGAATCCTCATCGACACAGGCAGCACGGTCAACGACACTCTCCGGAGAATGAACATCGAACTCGGGGAAATCGTCCCGGAACCAAAATCACTGACCGGTTTTTCGGGCACAACATCAATGACCCTCGGATCGATCAAACTTCCGGTCATGGCAAAGGAAGTCAC
>NC_027749.1:42454314-42454851 GCF_000695525.1 Brassica oleracea var. oleracea
GGACAGCGACGCGATCCCGGAGTCCATCGCCCTACCAGCGGAAAACCCAACTCACGAAACGGTCGCCGATTTAACTAAAGCCTCAATGGCCGAAGTTACAGGAACGGCTCTACACAACGAGTAGGAACGCCCGCAACAATAAAGCAGAACTACGAGATGGCTTGATCCTCGAAAGAGGTATGTAGGCAGCTTGTCCTATTGACAAATTCAGCTATCCCCCTCTCCAAAAACGGAGGGGGGGGGGAGTGGGTACGTATACTCGTATACTCCCACAAAGTTCGGAATATCCACACATGTACTCGATATTTTTGAAACTTTTCCAATAAAACTCATTTTATTTCGGTCTCCCGATTCACTTGCAATATGCCACAACAATCGGAGGTTAACCTGAGAAACACCTAAGACAAGGGTCTCCAAACACGCATACCTTTCAAGCAGTCCTTGGATGGGAACTAACTTAAACAACGATCATTGCGTATCAATGGTCAAACAAGACCAAATACATCTTCTCTAAAAAACGAAGATCGTAACTTTCTC
>NC_027749.1:42455794-42460992 GCF_000695525.1 Brassica oleracea var. oleracea
AAACCGAAAGAATTCTCTTCCAGCCTCCTCGGCTTTGAAGTGAGAGATACACGACTCCCGAAAACTTCCGTTGAGCGCCGCATTGAACACCCTCATCCCCTGCACGAACTTAAGATCGGAAAAGGAAACAAAAAAAATATATAATTTAGATCAAAGTTCAAAGGATAAACCTCGTTGATTAAGTTGGACCCTTCGGCGACTACTTTCCTCCTCGACTCTTCGTCCAGCGACTCATGAGTAGTAAAACCGGGAGGGTCGACAAAAAAGTCACTGGGAAGGGGAACCTCGCTGGTTCCACTCCTTTCCCCTGGGGAGAAACTAGGGTTCCATTCTGGCAGCGAAAGGTTTCCCAAGACGTTCTCGGAGGCAACTCCCTTGCCTTTCCGAGACTTGATTCTCTGCCTCTGAGCAGGCAAGACATCAATGACCGGTTCTACGTCATACGGAACGTCCAGAGGTTGAGAGATGGCTCGAGATAGATGGAGCTCCACCGCACTTCGAATCCGTTCGACGGTGAAGGATTTCCAGAAGAACGGCCTACTTCGAAGAAGATCTCGCTTAGCAAAAAGATCGGCAGGAGTCGGCGGAAGGATCCTGTTCACTGCAAGATAATAAAAAAAAAAATCATCTTCGCACGTTTTCAAGGTATCAAAACGAAAAATATAGCTACTCGTATTACCACGGGTGAAGTTCCACTCCCGACGGAATAAGTGGAGGTAGCTCTCCTCGACAGACTCCCCATCTATCCGGACAAAGAAAAAGCGCTCGAACCATGCCTTAGGATGTGAAGTGTGCCCCTGAATTATAGCCATACCCTTCTTTGGTGCCATGCGGTATGAGCCATCGATCCCCGTTCCTCTCGTAAACCAAAATCCCTCGAAGTCGCCAGGGTTAAGATCCATTCCTAGCTCGTAACTCAAGATCAACACGCGAGCCAATGCTGCAAGGCTGGAACGCTTAACTGGCTGATCGAAAGCCCAAAGTGGCAAAGCGCGCAGACGATGGTACCAGGGATCGGAAACCACATGCGGCAATATTTGGAGAAAAAATTTCTATCTTGGAGGAATCTTTTCATAAGGGAAGAAGTGAGTAAAGAATTTGAAAAACTTACTTCCCTTACTTATACAATTTTTTGTTTCTCTTTACTACTCACCGTCGATCTTTCGACAAACGATTACGTCTAAATTTCACCTAGAACTGACCATACCGCAAGCTAGAACCTAACACCCAGGTCCACGGATCCTAGCTAGCTGGAGGGCTAACTGTTGGGGTCAAAATCAGTCACGACGGAATCAATGTCCGAAAGTCCTCAGAAAAAACCGAATCTTGGTCAAAACTTCAAAAACCGAGAAAACGAACAGCCGAAACGGGTCGCCCGGCGAGCTCGGCCGCGACACGAGCCAGCTCGCCCGGCGAGCACAGCCATGTTGCCGGTCGAGTCGCCGGCGAGCCCGGCCGTGACACGGGCCAGATCGCCCGGCGAGCGCGGCCAATTCTCCATGGACCATTCCGAACCCGGTCCCATCCCATAACCATGCATCTTCGTCCGAAGTTTCCGTAACTCAGTCTTCGGGTCCGTGGATACGACACCAATGTTCCGTCTAAAAAACATCGTCGAAAGTATTCGGAAAGTTGGGAAGGTTATGTCTCTCGAACAGTTTCCTATTCGTCGTAGTAAAGCAAGTTACGGTTAACTTAACACCAAATGCCTCGGCTATGCGAAGAAACAGGGTTCCGTTGGAAGAACCATGCCTATACCAACGGCTACTTCGCGAGTAAAATCGTAAAAACGCTTAAGTCTCGATACGGCCCAAAGAGGGTCCGAATTGCGGACAACGGCCCATCTTTGGTCCCAAAAGACTTGAACCCTAAAACTGGTATGATGGTTTATCTCATCCGCGGGGAGAGATAAATGTCAAATTTCCGAAGATAATCACAAAAAAGAGGAAAATATGGAAAAGTCCGCTTCACGACAAATCCGGCCCGAGAAGAGGTTAACCGACCTAAGGAGGAGTATATAAGGAGGACCTAGGACGAAGAGAAAAGAGAGAGCATTCTAAAAACAAACTTAATACTTAGAGCAATTTAGGCTTTTTCCCGTTTTTACTATCTAGTTGCGACTCGACTAGGTTAGAACTTAGGTGGCTAGACTAGCGAACATACCGACAGCTCTCGTGGCCTAGGACCGTTCCTGTTGTTCACGCTCAAACGCGAATTCGGAAATAAGACCTCTTTGTTCTCTTTTCGCTCTTTTACGATTTATTACTTTCGAATCTTTCATATTGATTGTGTTGTGCGTGGCCCAGCAGATAACGGGGACCTTCAGGGAAGGTTAGGTTAACTTGGCTTTCCTCTGATTAACAAAACTCGACGGTGTGAATTTCGGTTCCCACAATTCAGATATTTAATCAATTTCGGTTCGGATTTGGTATTACTTATTCTGATTGGGATCGGTTCGGTTCTTCGAATTCGAGTTTTTTGCTCAACCCTAAATGGTGACATAAAAAATAAATAGCATCATATCATTTTTTAAAAAATACACTAGTACGGCACGCGGGTCCAAATCTAGTACTATATTCTGTTGATAGCCTTTCAATGCTTTATAAAAAGGATTTTTAAAGTTAAAACTCCTTAGCTAAATTTATTTTGGGTAAAAACCCTCAAACTAAGTATTTAACGGAAAAACCCTCACACTAACTTTATTTAATGAATTAAACCCTATTAGGTCATAATTATCATTATTACCGATAAATCTTTAGTTTAGGGGTTTCTACACTGAGTAAACATAGTTGAAGGGTTTTACCATTAAAATAAAAAAAAATCAAAAAAATTCAAAATTTTATAATATTATCTAAAAGTTAGTAACATAAATTTTCAAAATTAGCATTTTTAACTTTTTTTTTAAATATATGAGTTTGACGTGTTTATAACATAAACATTATCTATGTATAAATTAAAAATGTATAAACTCAGAAAACATAATAAAAATTATCTACAAATTTATTATTACATTTTTATTAGATAAGATTTAATTTTTTTTATTATATTTTCTTGTTTTTTAATTTTATTCTTTTAGTAATTTTATTACAGGTAAATCTTTAGATAATTTTTATTATATTTTTTGGGCTTTTCATTTTTAATTTATACATATATAACGTTCATGTTAAAAACACATCAAATTCATATATTTACAAAAAAAAATGCTAATTTTGAAAATTTAAGTAACTAATTTTTAAATAATATTATAAAATTTTGATTTTTTTTATTCTTTTGATTTTTAATAGTAAAACCCCTTGACTATGTTTAGAAACTCCTAAACTAAAGATTTACCGGTAGTAATGGTAATTATGACCTGGTAGTGTTTAATTCATTAAATAAAGTTAGATTGAAAGTTTTTCGTTAAATATTTAGTTTGAGAATTTTTACAAAAAACAAACTTAGTTGAGGGGTATTAATGTTAAAAATACTTATAAAAAAAAAAGAAATTACTCCATATTAGTATTAAGTATATTTTCATTGAAGGTAAAAAATAAAGTGAATGTCATAATGTGCACAAAAATAAGCAATTATACTGATGCTTTAGCATCATTACGACAAGTACCGAATTTAAATTTCTCAAAAGTATCCACATTCCACTATTCTAAGGTTATTAACTATGACACGGCAGGATCATTATTGCTACTGCGAAACTAAAATGTCATTTTGTTGATTTGACCCAAAAATGTCATTTTGTTGATTATTGTGTAAATCTTCGTCTAGCGGTATGATTAAATAAATAAATGATAAATGTGAAACTAGAGAATAAAATCTGTATGTTTATGTATTATTCATAAACATAAGGAGCCCTTTATATATAGAGAATTACACCGTTATAGATTAATGGAAAGACTAGAATATGTAAATACAAATATGAAAATAGTACAAATCATAAACCAATAAGAAAAAGGAAACTAGGGTTTGTCTCTCTCTCTAGCCGCCGGCTCTCTCTTTCTCTCTAGGATGCGGCCGTCTCCCTCTCTCTCTCTAAGTATGAGCCGGTTATGGACATCCACAATATGATTTATAACACTCCCCTTTGGATGTCATAACCATACAGGGATTGTAATACGCTTTAGATGTTGCCTCATTAAAACATTACCAGGAAAACCTAGTGGGACAAAACCATGGTGAAAGAAAAAGAGTACAACACGTATTACTCCCCCTGTTCTGAACATCACTGAAGGTCTTTCAGCCTACGCATCCCAATCTGATGCGTGAGCTTTCTGAATGTGCAAGTCGGAAGTGATTTGGTGAACAGGTCGGCTCAGTTGTCACTGGAACGCATTTGGACCTCACCGGCTTTCTAAAGTTCATGCGTGAAGAAGAACTTGGGCAATATGTGCTTCGTCCGGTCTCCTATGATGTAGCCATCCTTAAGCTGAGCAATGCAAGCTGCATTGTCCTCATACATCACGGTTGGTGCGTCCTTGCCTTCGGTCATCCCACAATCATCTCGGATATGGTTGGTCATGGACCGTAACCATACACACTCGCGGCTGGCTTCATGTATTGCCAAGATCTCCGAATGGTTTGAAGATGTGGCCATGATCGTCTTTTTAGGTTAATGTTTTTATCTTTGTGGATAACTAACCTTTTCAGCTTATTTTATTTGTTGTTATGCAGATTCTACGTGGACAATGTTCCAATCAGAGAGGTGAAGCGAACATCATCAGTGGGCGGTGACTTCCCGTCGAAGCCAATGTCTCTCTACACAACAATATGGGATGTTTTTTAGATGGGCAACTAACGGTGGCAAGTACGGTGTAAACTACAAATATGCCCCTTACATCGCACGGTTCTCTGACCTAGTCCTGCATGGCTGCGCCGTGGACCCGATCGAGCAGTTTCCCAAGTGCGACGAAGGGGCCATCGAGTATATCCGTGCGGCCCAGGAGATTAGCCCATCAGAGAGGGCTAAAATGGAGGTTTTTAGGCGTAGACACATGACTTACTCGTATTGCTATGATCGGACCAGGTACAAGGTTTCTTTGCCGGAGTGCGTTGTGAATCCAGCAGAGGCTCAGCGGCTTAGGGTTTATGATCCAGTCACGTTTGGTGGGATTCCGAGGCGCCACCGCAGAGGAAAGCACCGGAGCAAGAGAAGCCGTACGGATGGAACAGTGTCGACATGATTGATTGTACATTGTCATTATATTATG
>NC_027749.1:42461718-42475977 GCF_000695525.1 Brassica oleracea var. oleracea
TTTCCAATTAAGAAATTAGGTGATGATTAAAAAAAAAGTTAGGTTTTCCCTTTACAATTTTATATTTGTAATTTTAGATTTTGATGAAGATTTAACTATACCACCTGAAGAAAATGAAATGAACGATGGTAGAGAGAACCAAAATTAGTTGATGTGATTTAGTGTTAGTTTATTTTCGTTATTGACAATTTATTACAATGATCTTTTACTTTTGGTTTATTTTGTATTTGAAGTTTAATTTATTATTCACATTACACATTTAAATATTTATAAATTTTATGGCTTGATTTTTTTAGATGTCATACATCTTACCTTGTTAGAGAAAATTTTAAATAGTTTAAACTATTTTTTTATATTTTGTATGTCAAATGAAAATAAAAATATAAAAACTAAAGTTAAATATTTTCTAAATTTTTTTAAACATAAAATATATACATATCCAAACTATTATTTTACTTTCTTAAAAAACATTTACAAAATATTAAACTTTAGTTTCTATATTTTTATTTACATAGCTGATATATTATTATATAATAAAATTAATTTATTTATTTATCGACCCAGTGATCTAGCAACCCAGTAAATCGTCTGGTTCAGTGTCCGGATCGGGTTTAAAAACATTGGTTAGAGGGAAAGTTTTGTTCATTTGTTGCTTGTATATGAAATAAAATGATTTATTTATTTATTTGAGAGACTTGGAGTTTTTTGAACAAATTTATTATAAAGTCTTATTTCTTGTTTTTGTGAATATATTCCGTTTGACGAATATTCGGTTTGTATTTTCTTGTCATTTTCTTCGTATATATATGGACAGATATTCGATTTATTTTAATTCAATTTGGGTACTTTATAGACGAAAGTTTTGTCTCTCTTTTACTTGTTTCATTCAGTGGGTCCAATGAATGTTATTCGATTTAATTGTGCGTGGCAATGTGCACATATGTGTATACATTCAATGACAATTTATATAAACAGTTAGGTCATGTCTAAAGTATATATGTACAAATGTTTTTGAGCTTAGCAAGGCTTTAGCATTCAGGTACTCGGATCGGGTTTGGGTCGGATCCGGATCCTTCGGATCTTACATATTTAGACTCAATAGAGTAATTAGAATTTGTCGGTTTGGATTCGGTTCGGTCATGTCGGGTCCGGGTTGGTTCGGATCTTATATAGTTGAACCTAATAGGATAACTAGAATTTTTCGGTTCGAGTTCAGTCCGGTTTTGCGTCAGGTTTGGTTTGAGTCATGTCGGATTCGGCCCAAAAAATACCTCAAAACACAAAAAAAAACAGAAAATATTTTAAGTCCTAAAAACATTCAAAATTTTACTTAAAATCTAACCCGAAGACATGAGAAATACCTGAAATTTTATCTGTTTATCCGAATTATATTTTTTGAAAATCTAAAATTTTACTCGTAATCCAAAACCATATCTGAAAACTCATATTCGAAACTTAAAAAAAATATCCATGATACCAAAAATATATTAAAACACTCATATACACTTAATATATACTAAAAGTTTTGGCTAGCCATCGGATCTCAGATTCGGATCAGATCAGGTCCAATACCCGCAGATCCTCCACAACAAGAACCTAGTAGGGTAAAAAGATCGATTCGGTTCCTACCCGAACGAGATTTTTCGGATCGGTTTTGGTCGGATCCTTGGGTCCGGATAAAATGCCTACGCCTAAGCTTAGCTCATTTTCATTATCGAGTTTCGCATTTTAGGGACCATCTAAAGAGATAAGACTTGTGGAAAATCAGCTTAGATCATTCTCATTGTGTTGTTTTACAGATGTCGATGTTTTTTTTTCTTTTGCCAGCTATGGTCTATCTCGAAACCCTCTGCATGCTTCCAAAGCTCTTCTTATCCCGAAAATACCTTTTCAATTTTGCCTTTTCGAGTCGGATCAAGTAGATGTGGGTTCGAACGGCCGTTTAATTTATTATTCGAAAAAAAGAAAACTCCTTTTCTTTTGATGAAACATTGGCATTAATGGTTAAGTGTTAATGTTATATATTATGTTAACACATTGCTTAACTTAAAAGATTAGTTCTATGGCCAAAAAAAAATTCTTAATCGATTAGTTCCTCACAAAGAGGTAAGTTCTTCGGCTATCCTCTTTAGACCGATATAGTGTTTGCATTCAATGGTTTCGTTTCTAAACGTAAATCTTATTCCTTTTCTAAAGTTTGTATTCGCTCTCAGAATCCTACGCTCTCAGAATCCTAGCTGCTCCATATTCTACAGACCTAGAATGCTCAGAATTAAATTGGAATTACTCTGGATTCGACTTTGAGTTAGAACCCTGATTTCGTGGAATGATAATTCATTGTCCTTAAACTTGTTTGTTCCTTTTTAAAGTATTCAATAATAGCTAGAACTATGTGCACTTTTTTTTCGTTATATCAATTTGATCATGCCAAAGACATACTAGAATTACCTTAAACTTGTAGTTCATTTTTATGATAGTTTTGGACAAAAGAACTATGTTTTAAGTATGTTAATTCCTAGTGAAAATATATACATGAAATAAGGTTCTGTTAATATACACTGCTGATCGTGATTTGTTAACTTGGTAGTAGATTTAACTCAAAGTCTCGAGATTTTATTTTTGAACTCTCACAATTTCTAGTTTTTGTGATTAAAGGGTTGATTAGGACGGGTTGCAGATGCTTTGGACGACTAATTTTTCTTTCTAAAGTATTTAATTTTCTAAAACAATCATGCTTTACCTTTAAAAAATAAATTTAGAACCAAAAATTTAGAAAAGAAAATTTGTTAGCTCTGAGAATTAGTTCTTTGCAGCTTTTATTTGGTACTTTGAAAATAAATTTAGCAAAAAAATTAAAGCATATTTCCTTATTATTTGATTTGAAAACTGAATTTGCTAAAATTTGGGTTTGGGACGGTCCAATTACCACTCACTTATTACTACTCTTTTTCCTTTATTAACATAAGATATTTTATAACGGATAAAACAAAAATTTGTATTTATTAATATTTGAAATTTTAATTTATCAATTATAAAATAAATAAAATTTTACAAATATTTATTACTATTTACTTTTTTGTTTGTTTATAATGTTTTTTAACAAATCAATTTTTAATGTTTTATAGAACTTCAAGATCGTTATGATGGAGAGGAGTGACGCAAGACGGCAAGATCTGGTGGTAGATAAATAGAACAAGCTATCAATTAGAGGTGGAGAGGATGCTATGAGGATCGGCGAGAGGCTTAGCCGAATGGCAAGATATAGGTGAGAACAAAGCGAGAGTGACACAAAGTACGAGATGTAATTGTGAAGAGATATAAGATTCTGCCGACTCTAAATTCTCACAACCGTAAGGTGGAGTAAGGATCGACTCAAATCCAGGCGCAAAGGTTACTGGGGAACACCATAAGAAGTGATGTTGACCAGAGGAAGAGTTAGGAGTGGGCGTTCAGATACCCGTTAAGGGTCGGATCGGGTATTTCAGATTTTTAGGTATAGAGGTATAGAGGTATAAAACCCGTTCGAGTACTTTATGCTTCGGATCGGTTTCAGATATTTGCAGTCCGGATTTGGATATTTCGGGTCGGGTTCGGTTATTTAAAAATACTTTAGAAAACAAGATCAGGATGAATATAGCTCGTCAATAAAAATAAAAAATCTGAATCACATAGTAATGTGTACGTTGTAAAATTGAACAATCTAGTATTAAGAAAACAACAATAAAATAAGTTTTTAACCAAAGAGAGAATATCAAATACTCAAAGATGAAGACCAATACTTCACCAAAGCAACCCTAAATGAGTGTATCATCTAGTAAAATCAAAAGGTGTGAAGAAATTAAAGACATGTTCATTAAGTCCACAGCGGGATGGAGTTTGGTTTAGTTTGATTATGAAGAGGACATAAATGAGTCTAAACTATTAGAGATTTAGGATTACTATATATATTCTCAGATATTTTGGATATCCATTCACGTATCGGGTATTACCCGATTGGGATCGAGTATCCAATCTCCTCTAAATTAGTACTCGTTTGGATATTTTTATAGATCGAATCGAGTTCGAGTTCAAGTTTTTTGGATTGGGTTCGGATTCGGTTTTGGGTAAAATGTCCGACCCTAGGATGATTAGCTGGAAGAATATTTTGTTGCGGCAGCTTTGGTAATCAGACATGAGAGAGAAATATTTTAGCCAACTCCCTTTCTAGTTTGATCTTTCTTCCTTTTTTTTTTGAACAACGATCTGGCCTTAAGTGTGGCCTTAAGTGTGGTTTTGATTCAACCACGCAATCATTGATGGCAATGTAAATTATGAGCGTAATTTCCAACTTGTTAATTAAAAAACATATATGTTCACACGCTGGAGTTATATATAGTTACGTAGAGCTATAATATATTGATGCAGAAAGAAACCAGTGATATCCACATCATGCCGCCTCACATATTCCACACAACAATCGAAATGGATGCATAGTTTGTAAATAAACACTCTCAAATTATCATATGTTTAACTCTCTCTTTTTAGAGGAATAATCTTTAAAAGAGACCAAAAGTCTTGGATTTTTTGGACAATCTGGATTGGTGAAGAACATTGCCGGAAATGTCATAGAAGACGAATTTAACTTCAGAGTGAGTGATGCGAAGAGACATGAAACCTTGTCCGTCGTAATAAAGTTTGAGTTCTTTTGGATCCCATGGCTGAATATCTCCTCTCCATGCCTTTGATCCTCCTCCGCTTGTCAGAAATTGAATTTCACTTCACAATTCCAAATTTTTTTTAAAAAAAATAAACATTTAAACTAAACTAAGTTCACATAAACTAACGTTCACTATCAAAATAACTGGTATAATTAGAATTAATAAATGAAGGGGGGGTGGGGGTTATTGGGCAAAGAATTCTAGAGGAATTATTAAATTCACAACTTAAAAAAATAGAAAAAATTATTGAAAATTTAAAATAAAATTGTAAAAATAGTTTTAAAAAACACTTTCAAATTTTTTAAAAAAGCATTTCAAAAATAATAATTCAAATTTTTTTTACAAAAATTCAAATTTAAAACATATATTTTGAAATTATATAAAAAAATATTTTTATTTTTTATTATTTATATATCTATAAAGTAAGAAGTAGAAATTAAATTTTTTGGTCATTTTATTTTTTGAGATATTTTTTGTGATAAAAACTTTTTTAAAAGTTGTTGAATAATTGCCTTAGTTGAAATGATTTTATTTTCTTTTTTTTTTCTACCACCATTTATTTCTTACTTTAAAATTAATAAAAATCAATAGAATTCTATACACAAGTAATGAAAATTTATGTAAAAGTATTTGATAAAATTTGTTAAATCTAGTTAACTTGTAAAATTCTCTCAACTATTAAAATCATCAAATTCCACATAAATTCATGTTCCAATAACCCCTGAAGATTAAGTAGAATTTTACCAGATGTAAAAAAAAAAAGTGGAATTTTACCCTTCAGAACCAATGTGTTGCAAACAATGATCATGTCCGTTTATGTACAAGTCCACTTTATTCTCCTTCAAAAGTAAATACATAACATTACGACAAACTACTTGCTAGTAAAAATTTCGTACAAAAAATAAAATAATAGTAGTTACCAGAAAATGATTATTGCAAACTATTTCTAGAAAACTGGAAGTAAACAAGAAAAATCTTTAACTCTAGAATTGGAAGAAGTTGATCTACTAGCTCTTGGGCCACACCATGTTGACCTGCTGTTTTGATCCCATGATGTCCCACGACAAATTTCCATGTGGCGCGCGACTTCTTAATCTCTAAATCTAAATCCTAATATCTCAATAATAGAAATTAGAATAACTAGAAAATGTCAAAACCAAAACGAGATTTCTGAATATTATTCGTTCTGAACAAATTGTATTACATGTAAGAGGTTGTAGATATATTTCTTTCTGGGTAAGACGTTGCTCCAATCGTAAGTGTGATCTTCTGGATCTGTGAAGTATTTTTTTACAAATGGATTTGTGTCCACGAAGAAAAACTCCACCATTCCTATATCACCAAACACTTATCACTAATTTGTAGTAACTAAAGAAAAAAAAAACTAAAGTATATATCAACCTTAGACCAAAAAAAGTATATATCAATCTTGGACTTATTATGCAGTAGTACATTAAAAATCCAAACTTCTAGTCTGAATCTGTTATAATTAATAAAATCATTTGTGTCAAATCCAACTTCCTAAAAGAAATAGAATATGTATTGAACCTGAGCATAAGACAAAAGATCTGCGACAAAACCATCTCCAATCTTTTGGTGAGAACTTGACTTAGTTGTGCTGAAACATTTCCTCGGTAGTCATGGTTCCCCAAAACTGCAAATTGAGTTTTGACCACACGCGTTTAAGAATGTTTTTTCACTAGCTTAAAGGGTTAAATCATTCAAAAAAACATAATTATGTATTAGTTAAACATGTAATGAATTTAATTTTGAGTAAGTCAAATTACCAGAATACCACTGTTTTTGTAGACTAGGATGAGTGTAGATATGAGAGAAAGAAGCTTCAAAAGAAGTATCAGTGTCTCCTTTTAAACCATCGTCATAAAAATTATCTCCAACTGATATCACAAAATCTATGTCTAGTTGCTCTCCAACAATTCCCATCTGCCAAATTGTCAAAATTTTCGATCTTTTAAAAAAATATATATAAAAAAAAAGAACGATCGAATGATTGAATAAAATGTCAACTTCTCAATTTCAACATTTAAGGATGTATTTAATTTAGGATTTAGAGTAGTTTGTATTAAAATAACAAAACTATTAAAATAAAAGTTAAAATATTTTATAGAATTCAATGTTATTAAATTTATAATTTTAAAATCAACTACTAATATGTTTTGGTGGTATCCGAAGTTGGTAATTCTACTCGTAAAGCTTTCTGCCCTAAGGATAAATGTGTCAAATTCGAGTTTCAGCAGCTACGAAAAATTGATTTAACAATTGGTTCATATTTCGAGTTTCGGTCCAGAACTTCTTATCATAAAAAAGGTTATGGTGGAAATTTAATTAATCAATTAAATATTTATTTTAATATCAAATTATAATAATTAATTAAATTTATAATAACTTTCTTTATTCACATAAATTTTATAATTCATTAGAAATTAAATCATTTTGAATTATCTTAAATGTAATGAAAGGTGCATTTGATATAGGGGAGTGTATTTAATTTAGAATATGGAATGATTTGTATTAAATGAGAGTGTATTTAATTTAGAATATGGAATGATTTGTATTAAATGGCAAATATTATACTACTCATATAAATTTAAAATATCTTTTAAAATCAATTATTATTAAACTTATAGTTCCAAAATGCACTATAAAATTTATTATTATTCAAATATTTAATTGAAAGATTTGTTGTAATTCTAAGTGTTTTGATGAAGTCTAGGTAAAAATACAAAAAATAAATCTCAATTTCATGGTTTCAGATGATATTTTATCTAAAATCCTATAAACTTCTACAAGTTAATAATTTTTATGATTTTGCGTGAATAATTCTTTTTTTTTAGTTAAAACACTCCATCTAAAAATGAAATTTCATATTTTATATTTTTAGTCAAGAAATTCCACTAAAAATCTTACAATCACAATAGTTTTCCAATATTTAAAATATTTTTAGTATTAATAGATCTCAAAATTAAAATTCAAAACATTAAAGTTTAAAAGAAATCTCCAATATCAAATAGACCCCTTTGGAGAATATGCTTTGTAATGAACCGTATCGGCTCTTCAATTTGCAATAATCAAGTCAATATTGCGTAGAATGAATGTCTTCCTATTAGGAAGATATGGACGCAACATACGCATATATATTCTCACATATTGAATAATCTAATATTGTTTCTTCTATAATTACGCGTATCGTAAAACCCGAGAAAACAACTTTGACAAAAAAGAGTATCAACTTTCAAAGTTACAATGAAAAATAAGCCAAACATCTATTGTGTTTGCATCGTAGATCAAATTAAGTACACATTTCTAATAAAAATCAAACCTAATCACTTGAAGGTATACACAAGTAAATATTTATGATCCAAAAAGTGCATTTCTATCCTACAAGCCAAACATCTATTGTGTTTGCATCGTAGATCTAAATTCGGTAGTACGTGAGTAAGTTTATATATGACAAGACAAAGTCCAAAACTTTAACCACATAACTAATATTTTTTTCCTTCAAAAAAGAAAATTGTATTGCTGCCTTCAACAACTATGTATGTGCTTTACACATTCAAACATTAATATCGTTTTTGTCACTTTACAGAAATATAAATCTTGAGTGCGTTATATATGATCAATAAGCTGTATTAGTTATTACCTGGTAAAAAAAAATAGTTCTTACCTGGTGAGCAACGAGTGATTGATTAAAACCCCCTTTCCGACCCCAATCTCCAAAGACAAGAATGTCCAAAGAGCCATCAGATTTCGTCACCGGATGCCCCAACCTTTCAAGCTTCGAGAAAGAACCATTGATGAAGATACATAGAATTAGAAACATCAAACGCACACTAAACGTCAACACACCCATTTTCATCTGACTTCTTAGTTATGTTCTCTGATCTAACAAAATCCAGAAAACAAGTATATATACAGAGAGGAGTCTAAATGCCAATTAATATTAGACGAATCCGCAAGGAAAACACGGTCTATAAAGTATTGCAAAACTGATATAATCATTTTACTATAGAAATTAAGAGGACTTTGAGCCTTTGACTCTCAAAATAAAAGTTAAGAAGACTTGACAGCTTTTTCTTATCTAAACTATTTTAAGATATGGGCCATGCTGGCTGTTACTTACACGTTTACGTCAGAGGGCATATCTTCCTGATTTGGTTTTCTAATTTTATTATTTATTTGTAATTACATATACTATTTTCCCCTATTTATGTCAATATTAATTTTACTGGATAATTGATGAATGAATATAATCATTAAAATTTTGTAATAATTAGTAAAATATCCAAATAATTCTGATCTTCGAGGTTTAAATAATTGAATCATAGAAAATTATGTTAAGGATTTCTTTCTTTATAGGAACATGCATAAATAATAATTTGAAACATATACATAGATATTATACTAATGAACTAGATGATAATCTGTGCGCATGCGCAGAATGATTTTTTATAATAATATTTATTTATTAAATAGTTTTAACATTTTGTAACACTACAATCTTTATCGATTATAAAATGACGAATACAAATGTTGGTCTCATAAATATATCATCGTTGTTGAAGTTTAAGAAAATGACGAATACAAATCTACATCTCATTTTAATTATTTTTAATACTTCATATGCACAAAAAAAATTAAGTTTTGCGGCTGACACAAATCACCAAAACCAAATAGGCAACATCGATTGTATAATGACGAAAGGAGATTATGTTTTTTGTTCTCGATTTGTTTACTATTAACTCTTCATAATTGAGTTTATTTTCTACCTCTATAAAATCGTGCTTTCATTTTCGTCTTTGTTTTATTGATATGAGTTAAGTTTCTTTTTTTTTTTAACTTCTTCTATGAATTCGGTAAATTAAATAAGTGTCAATTTTTTAAAAAAATATGGACATCTGTAAAAATTAGTTTCATTCCAAATACATATCTAAGAATCAAAATTTTGAAAAAAAATCACTGGCAAACTATATTAACATATTAGTGTTCAAATCTAATATATCAAGCTGTTATAGAATATATAAGTGCAGACTCGAAATATAAATGTCTGTCTAGTGTATATTCAACTAGCTCAGTCTAAAAATCATCTAATTCTGGAACAACAAAACAAATTACTTTTCACCGTTTTGGGTAATATTTGAATCCAAACGGGTAATATCTGAACCCAAATGGATATCCGAAGATAACCAAACATAAGTATACTTAACCCTATATTTCTATTATTTTTCTCATTTTATTCAAAATATATATATTAATGATGCTTATTGCTCAAAATTAGATAATATACATATAATTATGGACAAAATTATTTGCTACTCATTTAATATATATATTAAGCTCTTGTTTCTTGTATTAACAAAAGATGCATCTAAAATTTCAAAACAACAACTAAATTAGTGTCTTTATATTTTTAAAGTTTTATCTCCAAACCTATTTATAGCTTTTTTTTTTAATTAGAAAACCAGTTAAAATATATTTTCAATACAAAAAACTTAAACAATGAATCATTTATTTATTTATTCTTCCAAATTTAAATATCCAAACCCGGCCCAAAATATCTGAACCCAAACATAAAATACTCGAAGTGTAGAAATATCCGAACGAGTTTTATACTTTTATACTGAAATACCCGATACGAACCCGAACGTGTATCCAAACGCCCACCCATACGATATATGATCATCATTTTATTTTGTTTGAACAAAAAAAAAAGTTAAACCATTGATCACAAAATTTTCAGTGTTAGATTTTTACCATTTTTAGTAATTTATAGTCGTTTTTAAAAATTCAAAATATAACATATAAAAAAAATCTAAATTTTTTTATTATATGCTTAATGTTATTGTTTAATTTTTTTAATAGTATAAAATTAAACAAAAAAGAAAGAGGTTAGAAAAATTGTTATCAAATATATATTATTCATAATCATTAATTGTCATATATATGTTAACCATATTAGGTAATTCCGCAGCTTTTATTTAAGTAAATAAAATATATTATTATTTTATACACTACTAATTAATTTGATAGTTAGTTTAATAAAATGCATAATATATATTGATAAGGACCAACCTATGTTTATAACAATTCTAAGAATCGTTCTCGTGATGACACGTGGCCACAAAAATATGTTGTAATGCCCCAATATTAATATAGAGGGGATTATACAAAGTAAGGTGGACACTTTAACCGACAAACAAAATAAAAGGAAGGAAAATGTGTACACGCGTATCTTTTTTTTACTCGGCTATATATATATCGGAGTAGAAATAAAGTATAAATTTTATAAATTAATAAACATGATAAATTATTATTTTTTGAACTAAATGCTGTAAGATATAATATAATATGTATGATAAAATAATAAAATAATTAATTTTTCAAAAAATTATGTAAATTTATAATTTAAAACTTATGTAAATATATAATTTGAATATAAATATAAATTAATAATAAGTATATATAAGGTTATATATATAAATATAAAAAAAATGTTAGATTGTTTGTTCTTTATTTACACTGATATTTATTTTTATTTTTTCCAAATGTTTCAAGATATTCGTTATTTTTTTATTTTACATCTACAAGTCTATTAATTACATTTAAAGTACATAATTTATATACACTAATTAATCAAATAAAAATAAAATGACATTTGTATTAGTAGGATTTCATCAATAGATACCTTAAAATCATTGCTTCTTCTTATTATTACATAAATATATATTAAAATACATAAATCTAAAAAAGTTATGTAATTTAATAATTATATGAATTAATAAAATGTCCTTCTCTTCGACTCACTTGATAAGCTTCTCTCGTTTCCTATCTCCATTGTTCTCATGGCGTTATGCTACCTCTCCGCTAACTCTAAGGGAAAGCAGGCAACTCTTCCTCTCTCTGAACAATCTTGTAAGCGTATCAAAGCCCCCACTCTTGACACATCTACCCTCATAAGAGAGAATGCGCTCACTCTAATAGGCAGGATAACAAATCCCTAAAAACAACCAGTAGGTGTTGTTATCTCGAATCTCCTCGGAAAATGGGGCCTCAAAGGCAAGGTTGTGGGTTCAGATCTGGGCCAGAGGACTTTCGAGTTCAGATTTGAACTCGAGGAGGATATGCTCAATGTCCTTGCTGCTAGACCATACCGCTTTGCCCGATGGATGATAATACTTCAACGCTGAGAACCTGTTATCTCTCCTATGTTCCCGTCCCAAATCGCCTTTTGGATTCGTTTGAATGGCCTACCTCTGCACTACTGGCACGAGAAGATGATCTACAATATAGGCCACGACCTTGGTACCGTAGAAGATTACAAGATCTCCAAAACATCTGCTAGGATGAAGGTATCCCTTGATGGGCTGAAGCCAATAACAAAGGAAGCTCTAATTGAGTTTGACACAGGAGAAGAACTCCCTGTTACCTTGGAGTACGAAGGTCTTGACCTCCACTGCCTTCTCTGTAACGAGCTCTCCCACTTAGCTAAAGACTGTCCTCTATCACCCCCTGATGACAGAATCTCAACGGCCAGAAGAACAAGAGACATGGACGATTACGGCAGGCTTCATTCACAAAGCTACCAACATCATTCCTCTGGAGACAAGGCGCATAAGGAAAAGTACCAAGTCAGACCTTCTGCTCACTCCAAATCTCTTCCTTTTAACGAGAGGCTATACCGACATGGAATACCTTTTAGTGCATGACTCCCCCCTCCTGTTAACAGAGTCCTGCCTCTGAATAATAAAGCCGCTCCACTACAAATACCGGAAAGGAGGCAACAACAAGAAAGGGAACCTGCAAGACAACTTCAACCAATCGTCCCAACTACAGAGACAGTGTTGTCTGAGCTCCGGGAGGTTACAATCCAGTACATAAATATCGATGACCCAATAGAAAGAGCTGCTCACATCCAGATAGTGCTACAGGGCGAGGAAGAGGGATTGATGGCTAACACTGCTGCCAGAATAATTGCAGCAGCCACATCAAATCTCTCTGTTAGACAGGATCAAAGCGCTCCTTCACCTATGAACCAGGCACCAAGCCTTTTGGGTCAACAAGAAGCTACCTCTGCGGACATCCCAGAATCTTCAAACGCACGCAATAACAGACCACATCAAGCTGCTCGTATGAGGACTGGCGCTAGCCCTAGGAATTGGGCAGGAGCAAGTACTCGAATGAGAAATCTCCTACGTATCCATTCCTCTCCTGAAAGACATGTCTTCCCCCACGCTTCTCCCATTCAAAGCCATCAAGCTAGAGCACCGCGCAACACACCAAGAGGTGCCCCCTCCACCTCCACAACAGAAACGAGCGCAAGATTTTCACGCAGAACGTCCTCTTCTTCCTTAG
The DNA here is from genome assembly GCF_000695525.1 of Brassica oleracea var. oleracea. Taxonomy (NCBI): domain Eukaryota; kingdom Viridiplantae; phylum Streptophyta; class Magnoliopsida; order Brassicales; family Brassicaceae; genus Brassica; species Brassica oleracea. The sequence continues at coordinate 42,474,786 of NC_027749.1, forward strand.
CCATTCTGAGCTGGAACTGCTGCGGGCTTGGGAACCCGATGACAGTCCAGAGGCTCAAGGATCTAAACAAAAAAGTTCTCCAGACGTTATCTTCTTACAAGAAACAAAAAAATACTGATGAGTTTGTTCTCGAGAAATTGGCAGAGTTAAACATTACCTCACACTATCTGGACCACACAGCCCAGGAGCAGGAGGGCTAGCTTTTCTCTGAAGGAGTGATATAGATCTTCAAATTCTCTCCTCGGATCTGAACCACATTGATATATCTATCTCCTTCAAAGGATTCACCTTCCATTGCACCTTTGTGTACGGTGCTCTGGACATAGCCAACATACAAGCAGTCTGGAATCTCCTGTCTGATATCTCTGAGACTAGTGACGGGTCTCTTTGGCTCCTCATCGGGGATTTAAATGAGATTATTAACAACTCTGAAAAATCAGGAGGGAGGAAACGCCCCTAGAGCTCTTCACACACTTCAGAAGCTTCCTTTCCACCTGCGATTTCTTCGATATCAGACATACGGGTAACTTCTTATCTTGGAGAGGGAGAAGACATACTCACCTGGTACACTGCCGTCTTGATAGAGCAATTGCCAACAGCGGATGATCCGACATGTTTCCCAATGGATGTTCTCACTACCTTAAGTTTGAAGGATCTGACCACCGTCCCATTATCACCACCCTTGACTCAAAGAGGAAAAAGTCGGCTAGAACCTTCAGGTATGATCGCAGGCTCAGAGACAATCCAAAGATTAAGAAAATTGTTGACACTATCTGGACAAAAGATCCAAATCTCGCAATTTCTGCCAGAATTGGGAAATGCAGACGCGCCATCTCTGCTTGGAGTAAGCTACATTACATCAACAGTCAGAAGCTGATTACATAACTTCGAGAAAAGATAGATAAATCTATGTCTGACATGGTTATGGATGACCTCTACATCTCTACACTTAACAAGAATCTCCTTCATGCCTATAAAGCGGAGGAAGAATTCTGGAAACAACAAAGCAGACAGCTCTGGCTCACTCTGGGAAATAGAAATACGGGTTATTTCCATGCATCTACTAAGGGACGAAGAGTTAGAAATAGAATTACCATCCTGGAAGATTCCCCGGGAGCTCCGGTGTATGAAGATAGCCAAATTATCAAAGTGATATCTGACTATTTCAATCTCATCTTCACCTCTACAAACC
>NC_027749.1:42477621-42485789 GCF_000695525.1 Brassica oleracea var. oleracea
AACTCTGAAAAATCAGGAGGGAGGAAACGCCCCTAGAGCTCTTCACACACTTCAGAAGCTTCCTTTCCACCTGCGATTTCTTCGATATCAGACATACGGGTAACTTCTTATCTTGGAGAGGGAGAAGACATACTCACCTGGTACACTGCCGTCTTGATAGAGCAATTGCCAACAGCGGATGATCCGACATGTTTCCCAATGGATGTTCTCACTACCTTAAGTTTGAAGGATCTGACCACCGTCCCATTATCACCACCCTTGACTCAAAGAGGAAAAAGTCGGCTAGAACCTTCAGGTATGATCGCAGGCTCAGAGACAATCCAAAGATTAAGAAAATTGTTGACACTATCTGGACAAAAGATCCAAATCTCGCAATTTCTGCCAGAATTGGGAAATGCAGACGCGCCATCTCTGCTTGGAGTAAGCTACATTACATCAACAGTCAGAAGCTGATTACATAACTTCGAGAAAAGATAGATAAATCTATGTCTGACATGGTTATGGATGACCTCTACATCTCTACACTTAACAAGAATCTCCTTCATGCCTATAAAGCGGAGGAAGAATTCTGGAAACAACGAAGCAGACAGCTCTGGCTCACTCTGGGAAATAGAAATACGGGTTATTTCCATGCATCTACTAAGGGTCGAAGATTTAGAAATAGAATTACCATCCTGGAAGATTCCTCGGGCGCTCCGGTGTATGAAGATAGCCAAATTATCAAAGTGATATCTGACTATTTCAATCTCATCTTCACCTCTACAAACCCTTCAACAGCTGACATAGTTAACAAGGCTCTCACTCTCTGTATCTCTGATGTTACGAATGCACTGCTCATCTCCACTCCCTCCACAAAGGAATTAAAGAAGCCATGTTCTCAATTCACCCCGACTAGGCCCCGGGCACTGACGGCTTCACTGCAAGCTTCTTCCAAAGCAATTGGGAGATAGTGGGACCTGCGATCACCACAAAAAATATAGATTTTCTTTGTGTCAGGAGCGATGTCTTTCTCTATAAATTCTACACACATTAGGCTCATCCCAAAGATCACATCCCCTAAAGCAGTCTCAGACTACAGACACATAGCTCTATGTAATGTTTACTACAAGGTCATCTCTAAAATCCTATCCTTGCGTCTCAAACGGATTCTACAGTCTATTATCTCTGAAAACCAGTCAGCATTCATACCTGACTGGGTAATCTCCTATAACGTCTTGATAACCCACGAGGTCCTCCACTATCTGAAGAACTCGGGTGCTACTATGCATTGCTCCATGGATGTCAAAACATACATTAGCAAAGCATACGACAGATTAGAGTGGAGTTTCATCAGAGAAGTGTCAGAAAGAATTTGTTTCCATGAGAAAGTTGTACACTAGCTGATGCAATGCGTCACTACAGTCACTTACTCTTTTCTACTCGACAATGAAGTGGCAGAAAGCATTCAACCTCAATGCGGACTACGGCAGGGTGATCCTTTATCTCCCTACATCTTCATATTGTGTGGAGAAGTTCTCTCCGGTCTCTGCAAAAAAAAATCACAAACAAATGGTACATTAGCTGGAATCATAGTTGCAAGGAACTGTCCAAGAATCAACCACCTTCTTTTTGCAGATGATTCGATGTTTTTCACCAAGTCTGACCCAAAAAATTGCTCTACCCTCATTGCCATCCTCCATGAATATGAAGCTGCATCAGGTCAGAAGATCAACACCGACAAGTCTTCAATCTCTTTCTCACCCAAAACTCCACAGGAAACAAGAGATAAAGTTAAATTACATCTCGGGATTGATAAAGAAGGAGGAGTGGGGAAATATTTGGGTTTACCGGAACACTTTGGTAGAAAGAAAAAAAGGCCTATTCGCCTCTATCGTGGACAGAATGAAGCAGCGAGATCTAAGCCGGAACAACCGCTTCTTATCCACAGAAGGGAAGGCAACGATGTTGCAATCAGTGTTATCTCATATTCCAAACTTTGCCATGACCTACTTTCAACTCCCAGTGGGCTGTGCAAACAAATCCAGTCAGTTCTGACTCGGTTTTGGTGGGACACACCAGAGGGTGAAAGAAAAATCTGTTGGACATCTTGGGATCTACTTACACGACCAAAACACTTGGGAGGAATGGGCTTTCGCAACATCCAGATCTTCAACCAAGCGCTATTGGCAAAGATAGCTTGGAGACTCCTCACCAAACCTGAGTGTCTTCTTGCCTAAATCATGCTAGGAAAGTACTGCCACAAAGCCCACTTCACAAAGAACTCCCCAACTGCCTCATCCTCTCACGTTTGGAAAGGCATCTTATGGGGAAGATACCTCCTGCTTGCACATCTAGGGAAAGCTATTGGAGACGGAGAATCAACAAGGGTCTGGTCGAACTCCTGGATAAAGCCAGACCAAGACCTTGTGCCCTTTGGTCCACAACTTCTCCAAGACCAAGATCTAATGATCTCTGATCTACTAGCCAGAGAAACAAAGGAATGGAATGCAGCACTCGTCAACAGACTTCTTCCGGAACTCTCTGAGCACATCCTCTCTATCAGACCGAGCATCCTTGGCTCTAGAGATACCTACATTTGGACACAGCAGAATTCAGGTATCTATACTGCAAAATCAAGTTATTTTTCACTCAGCTCTTTTATTTTTCTTTTCCCCACTCTTTTCATGTTTTTTTTTCTTTTATTCTAAAGGGGATTCTATTTATAAACACATGAGCCCTCTCTTTTTTTCTTTTTTTTTTTAAATCCCTAGTGGTTTTTTTTTCTTTTCTCACTCTTTTTGGTTCATTTCTTTTCACTCTTTTTTTTTTACTCAAATCCCAATCCCAAGATTAAAATCAAGCATATGAACCCAAACATCCTAGAGGCTAGCTCAAATAAGGTCCTAATGTTAGCCAAAGATGAGAACAACTCATTGTTGCTCCTAATACTCTCAAGATTTTGCACATGACATACTATCAATAAAAGGCCTCACTCAAGCAAATTAATGTTGGCTTCAAAGAATGGTGAGGGTTAATGGGTATGAGAGTGCCATTTGGATTAACAAAGATTGGTCAAAAAGAGAAAGATAACCCAAATGTGTATAATATCCATGATCAAGTATGCAAATGTTCATATGCAAGAGAGATTAAGTTCATTAAGCTTTAGTTCATTTGGAGTTAGTTTCAAGAACAATGTCAATCATCAAGCAAGCAACAAGTTTCAAGAAGAGTTTTCAAGGCTCGAAGCTTACAAGCTTTTTCAAGAGATGCTTAAGCTACTTGGTATGTTTAGCTAGGATGTCAAATTGAGTTCTAGACATGTGTTCTTTACAAGGTTTCTCCCAATGCATGAATGCAATCTAAACGCTTCTAGACTCAATCATAAAGATGCAAATGATGCAACTAAATGTTTCTTTTTGTGATTTTCGAAAAAAATTCATTTTTTTGTGGGTTTTCTATGCAAATTGGTATGCAGTGCAATGCATGAGACTCATGAAAAGTAAACAAAACATAAAATAATGTGAGATAGTAGACTCTCCCCCAAACTTACTTCACACAGTCCCTTGTGTGAGAGTAAGCTTAAAGAAGAAATCTAAGGGGAATAAATAAACATGAAAACTAAATATGTACAAGGTTGGAGTGACACTTACTTGGAGTTATGGGCTGAATTGGGTGGTAGAGGACCCTTGGCCTCAGATTTATTTCACTTGTAGACACGGGCTGAAGCGGAGAAACTAAAATAAAAGGTTAGTAGCTATACAAAGCAAAACAAAGCATAATAAAATAAAGCTTATTCTCAAGAAAGTTTAAAATCCTAGTGACAAATCTACTTAGTTTCCCGGCAACGGCGCCAAATTGATTAAGCGTTTAAGCACACACCAATTAACCTAATGTGCCAACAATACCACAATCGAATGGTATGTCATTGTATAATTTTAGGATCGAATCCACAAGGAACTAGTGATCTATAACACCAAGAATACACAAGCTTTCCTAATCTAAGCAAACAAGAAGATGAATGATTTGTAACAAGCTAATATCCTAGAAATATAAACAAGATGAATCCAATCAAGAAATAAGTGCAAGAACTTTCAAATGCTAAGGATTGATCCATGGGCAATGATAATTGATATAAGGTGATCAAGGTTCAATCTAGGATGTTCAAACAAAACAATCAACAAGTTTATAGGTCTAGATCTCATTCAAAATAGATTAATCCACTCTCGTAGCAAAAACCCCTATGCTGATCATGAATTAAACATCAACTGTCGCTGGCTAACACAATCAAGCATGCATGAATCACAAGTCTACTAACCACTTAAACATCTTGGACATCAACTGTCGTTGGCCAAGCATGTAAAAGACAATACTAAGTTCATTCGAGCATTTTAACAAACACCTTTCGGGCGAAAAATAGCTTAAGGTCTAGATGAGAGTGATCAAGTCTAATCTAGCATTAAGAACACTTAGCCAGCATAAAACATTGTTAATCAAGCAATAAACATCCTAAATATCCACTTAATCACCCTAATCTATCTAACCCATGAATCACAAGATCACTACTCACTAATCTCCATGAGAAACCTTAAATCCATGTAAGGATCAAGGCTAATCATGTTAATGAACAAGAGAAACACAAACACAAACACAAATACTTCCTTAGATATCAAAAGATTCAAGCTTTTACAAGTTTAGACAAAGTCTTGAGAAAAAATGAGATAAAAGTAGGGCTGTTTAGGTCTAAATCTATTTATAGAGGTGTACAAGTCGTGCTGGTTTAATTGAATTAAACCGGGTCAAACTGGATTAAACCGGGTCAAACCGGATTAAACCGGTCAACAAATTGGTTTCGCAAATGGATCATCGAAGCGCACGGCCACTTCTCCCCGCTCCACTAAGCCGCTCCCGAGCTCGCTACGTTGCGCGCGGTCAGACCATGTCGCTACTCAAACCCGCTACCATATACAGCGACGTCTCTTCCCCGCAACAACAAGCCGCTCCCGAGCTTGTTACATTCCTAGCGGCGTCGTCACATCGCTACCGTGAACCCCTGCAAGTCCAATCTTGAACCGTGGGCGTGCTTCATCTTCTTCGTGGTTCTTCTCAAGCCGTGACCTCCACCCTAATCATCAGCCACGACGAAGCTCCTCACCGCGGCCTTCACTCGAGACTGTTCTTCTTCGACCAGAAGCGCCACCGCGAAGCTCCGGAACCAGACTCGTCACTTTGCTCCTCTTCGTCACAATCCTTCGTGGTTTCTCGATGTGAACCGTGACACCACCAAGTCGTCTTCTTCGTCTCAAGATTCAGTCGTGTTGGTGGTTGAGCTCGTGCTCCGGCCAGCAGCACCGGTGCTCAGCTCCTCCGCGTCTCGGTCGTACTCTGCTCCGGTGAGTCTCGTCGCCGTCGCGTCAAGCCTCGCCGCCGTCGGAATCGTCGGGATCTACAGCTCCGTGAAGCTCGTGAGCTCCAATGGTGAGTTCTTGGTTATTTGCAAAACAGCTCCCCGGAGTCTTGACTATTCACGTATTCTCCCCAAACTTTTGGATTACGAATTGACCCAGAAAACTTTCAATTGAACATTATGACCCCTCGGTATTTGCAGAATGGTCTTCCGCCTTTTGTTAATATCTTATTTGACCCAAAACTTCTATGGTGTGCAATTTAACCCTTGATTTTCGCCCCAAACTTCCAAATGTGCATTCCAACCCTTATGATATGCAAATATTGATGCAAATGCAATATAAAGACCTAAATGCAACCTAGAATGATTTTAATAAGCTAAAATATGAATCTAAAACTCATCAAAATCAAGAGATATCAACCACCGTCCCATTATCACCACCCTTGACTCAAAGAGGAAAAAGTCGGCTAGAACCTTCAGGTATGATCGCAGGCTCAGAGACAATCCAAAGATTAAGAAAATTGTTGATACTGTCTGGACAGAAGATTCAAATCTCGCAATTTCTGCCAGAATTGGGAAATGCAGACGCGCCATCTCTGCTTGGAGTAAGCTACATTACATCAACAGTCAGAAGCTGATTACATAACTTCGAGAAAAGATAGATAAATCTATGTCTGACATGGTTATGGATGACCTCTACATCTCTACACTTAACAAGAATCTCCTTCATGCCTATAAAGCGGAGGAAGAATTCTGGAAACAACGAAGCAGACAGCTCTGGCTCACTCTGGGAAATAGAAATACGGGTTATTTCCATGCATCTACTAAGGGTCGAAGATTTAGAAATAGAATTACCATCCTGGAAGATTCCCCGGGAGCTCCGGTGTATGAAGATAGCCAAATTATCAAAGTGATATCTGACTATTTCAATCTCATCTTCACCTCTACAAACCCTTCAACAGCTGACATAGTTAACAAGGCTCTCACTCTCTGTATCTCTGATGTTACGAATGCACTGCTCATCTCCACTCCCTCCACAAAGGAATTAAAGAAGCCATGTTCTCAATTCACCGCGACTAGGCCCCGGGCACTGACGGCTTCTCTGCAAGCTTCTTCCAAAGCAATTGGGAGATAGTGGGACCTGCGATCACCACAAAAAATATAGATTTTCTTTGTGTCAGGAGCGATGCCTTTCTCTATAAATTCTACACACATTAGGCTCATCCCCAAGATCACATCCCCTAAAGCAGTCTCAGACTACAGACCCATAGCTCTATGTAATGTTTACTACAAGGTCATCTCTAAAATCCTATCCTGGATGGCCTCGGCGGGCTCCCCGGCTCAGCTCCGGTGGACGGTCTTTGGTCGCTAGTCGGGTCCTTACGAGGTCTCGGATACCAGGATTAAAAAAAAAAAAAAAAAAAAAATACATGAAAAAGTTTGAAACAATCTATTCAATTAAAAAATATATCGTAAACTTATTATGGTTTAAAAATTGATAGAAACATATATATTATAATATATATCAATTTAGAATTAAAAACAAATGTTTATATTTGATCAAAAAAAATGTTTATATAAAAATAAATGAAAACAAAAATCCGCGCGGTTGCGCGGATCGAGATCTAGTTACAGAGTTTAAATCTGTATGATAATAATATTTGCCTCAAGGATAAGTAAAAGATGTTTCTCAAGCTCTATTGTAAGAGCATCTACAAAAGAAACTTTATAACTCTAAATATAGAGTTTTTTTGCTCTCCAAAAAAGAACTTCAAATTTGAAGTTTCATCTTTTTATTTGCATTTTGGTCCTTACAATTATACAACATATTTATAATTCTTAAATATATTTTTGTTTATTGTTTTAATCCTTATAACTTTTATATCTCATATATATTTCAAATTTGTTTTATAAATTTAATTTTTACACATGAAATTAAATAAAAAATTTAAAACAAGATTTATAATATTTTAAAGCTTGAATCAAACAACAAAAATATTACAAAAAACCATAGTAAAAACTTATTAAAAAGTTTATTAGTTTAAGATTTTTTTAATTAATATTTCTGTAATATATGTATATATACTAGTTATTTATAGAAGTTTTAAGAATTTACATTAACTATGACAAATATAAGGATCATTGTGTAAAATATAAATAGTTTTGAAGTTAGATTTAAAGTTTTACTTTTGGAGATAAACACATCCCCTAGGCTATATTTGCGAAGTGATTTTGCCACATGTCCTTTCTACAATCAATTTCACAAAACAAATATGACAAGGCTACTGAAAGTGATGACATGTCTACTGAAATTGATGACATGTCTTATAGCTTAATATGACATAGACAATTGCATTTAATGTCAATTTATATGTTTGGTAATTTTTTAAAATATGGTAATAACTCATATATTACATTTAATGTCAATTTATATTTTTAGAAGTTTTTTTAGATTATGAGAATAACTCATAAATCATCATTAAAATAAATATATTCAAATATGACATTATAAATTTCGAAATATAATTTAATTATATACTTTTAAATTATACAATTTTATTACTAAAATTTTCAAAAATGCATCAATTTTTTTAGAAAATTATATAAATTTAATCGTAAAATCATTATTTTCTTATATATCTACAAATTTTATAAATATTGTTTAATTTTAATTTTTGGTAATTATGTAAATTTGACAAATTTATTTAATATATTTAATTAAAATAAATAGATAGAAAAATCTATCTAAGATTATAATTTCAAATATATACATGCATATTCTTAA
>NC_027749.1:42485862-42489665 GCF_000695525.1 Brassica oleracea var. oleracea
TGAAATTTAAAATATTAATAAAATTTTATTTTAAATATAATTTATATTTATCTGTCAAAAAATATTTTAAGTTTTTTTATTGCACATGGTGCAGAAAGACACCTAGTTGAAACTTCAAATATAGAGTTTTGGTAACTTCAAAATAGAGTTTTTTTTTGGAGATGCTCTCTAGCACCACGGTGACCCACACTCTTGATTGTGTGGTGACCTACCACTATTTTCCATTTCGCCACATCGACATCCTATAATTTTTATTTATCCCTGATAAGAGTGATCAAAATATTTATCGATTTTTCAAAAATAATGATATAAGTTGATATATGACGTAGCTTATGGGAGAGTCAGAAGTTAATCACCGCTAAGAGATTGTTAAGATACTTACTTATTTCTTGGTAATACGCCTCTCCAATCATAAACATGGTTCTTTGGTTTTTTTTTTTTCATTGGTAAAATCATTGTAGATGAGTTCAAGTCAAACAACTTGGGGAAATAAAACATAAGGCACCAATAGGTGATAAATCAACTCCAATAGGAGGAAAAATAAAACAAAGCGAGATAAGACAAGGAAGGCTTTAGACAGAGCATTCCATTGCACAACAACTTAGCATCCTGTTGCTTCCTTGTAGATTTGAGATGACAGCCAACCAGGACCTTGATGAGCAACATACGACGAGTATCTTTTGTCCCTTGTAACACTCTCTGCAATCAAATTGGCAATGTTGTTACCTCGAACTGCGATCAGATTCAGACGACCATCCGCCACTGAGTGAAGTGCAACAAGAGCACGCTGGCAAGATATGGCATCTCCTAGGAAACAGAGAGCGTAGTCAAGAGCTTGACAAGCTTCTAGTGAGGAGACTTCAAAAATTACTTTCATAATCTTGAGGTCTCTCATGGCTTCTGCTGCCAACGAAATGGCCATTAGAGTAGCTTGCGTATGTGATCCCACGTGAGAAAAGGACCTTCTACTGTGGTATAGTGGTAATCCTTTGCATCACGAACGATCCATGATGCTCCACCAATCTTTAAATTCTCATCCCATGATGAACCCACGTTACATTTGACATATGAAGTAGGAAGTTTTTCCCATACCGTCGACCCCACGTCATGGAGGTTAAGCCAGACCACTGCATCCTCCATAGCTCTTCTAATGACAACAGAAGGCTCTGTAGTAATACGCTCATAGCAAAACATGTTCCTAGCTTTCCACACATGCCATAAAATCCAAGGAAAAGACTGGCGAACACATGAGCTTACAGATTTGTTTTTACTGCCAGAGAGGAGGTAATGGAGATTAAGAAAGATAGAGTTTTGAGACCAACCCGCCGGGGGGAGAGGAACGTTCGATTGATCCCAAACATCTTTCGCTGCTTTACAGTGAAGCAGCACATGGCATATAGTTTCTGAACCTTGGCCACAAACCGAACACGTTGGATCCAGATGAATACCCCTTGTCATGAGCTGACCCTTAACCGCCAAAGCTCCAGAATTCACCCTCCAAAGGAAATGCTTTAACTTCGGGGGTGCTTTGATTTTCCACAAATTACTCCAAAGTTTCTTTTCAAGTGGAGGTTGCGGAGTTTGATGGGAGTCAAGATCCACGAGAGATTCCAGCAATTTATAACCACTCTTAGAATCGTATTTTCTGCTCTTCGATAGACCCCATACCAGCTCATCAGTACGGGTAGGATGCAGCTGAGTATTAAGCACATGGGCCACATCCTCTTCAGCAATTACTTGACGTACAAGTTCTCGGTTCCACAAGCCTGTGCGTACGTCAATGAGGTCTGCTACCGTAAGAGTGAGATCTACAAAGGCGTCTTGGTTATATCGTGGCGGGCAAGGGACCGGTGCTAATAGCCAATTGTCCAACCAGACTCTTGTATCATCACCATTTCCAACAACTTTTAATAAACCTTTCTTAAAAAGATCCCTCCCATGTAACACACTGCGCCAGGCATAAGAAGGTCTCGCTCCCACACAGCAATCTAGGAAAGAGGATCGGTTGAAGTACCGGTGCCGCAGGAGACGGGGAAGGAGTGTATCAAGCGAACTCCAAATCCTCCAAGCCTGTTTTGCGAGCAAAGATTGATTAAACTTTTCTATGTCCTTGAAACCCAAGCCACCTAACTCCTTATCTTTACAAAGTTTCTGCCAAGCTATCCATGGAATCTTTTTCCTATTATTCCCACTGCTCCACCAAAACTCAATCATATCACTAGTAAGCTTGGCACACACTTCTTTTGGGAGTTTATAACAAGACATGGCGTATACCGGAAGTGCTAACCTAACAGATTTCAACAAGATCTATTTGCCTCCATGTGAAAGAGATTTCGCAAACCAGGCTAAATAGATCCTCCATGTGAAAGAGATTTCGCAAACCAGCCTTTTAGCCGACCTTGAAGCTTTTCCTTAATGAAACTCAAAAGCTTGACCTTTGAGCCACTGAAGCATTCTGGAAGACCTAGGTATGAACCTTCACCCCCTTCCTGATCAATGCCCAAAATCACTTTAACCTCTATTTTCAGTGGATCTGGAACCTTAGTGCCAAACATCACAGACGATATCAAGCGATTTACAATCTGGCCTGATGCTTCCCCGTAGAGCTTGAGACACGAAATTATCTCTGTTGCTTCCTCTGAGTTTGCTTTGCACAGCAGGAGGCTGTCATCTGCGAACAGAAGATGATGAATAGATGGGCACGAGTCATTCAGTTTGATGCCATGAAGACGTCCAGCTTCTTCGGAAGAGTTAAGGTAGCTTACAAGAGCTTCAGCACAAAGAATAAATAGAAACGGGGACAATGGATCCCCTTGGTGAAGTCCTCTTTCTGGCTTAATAAACACATGAGAGTTACCATTCAGCAAGACCGAGAAAGAGACAGAGCAGATACACGCCATCACCCATCTGATCCAAACATGATCGAAGCCCATTTTCTCCAACAGCACTTCCACAAAATTCCATTCCACACGATCATATGCTTTGGACATATCAGTTTTTATTGCCATCCATCCTTCTGCAACCTTATCTACTGTCCGGAGGCCGTGTACCATCTCATGGGCAATAATGATGTTATCTGAGATCTGCCGTCCTGAAACGAAAGCACCCTGTGTCTCCGAGATGATCTCAGGGAGAATGGCTTTAAGGCGGTTGATATCTTGCATATTTACATTGTTTTATCCATTCATCCATGAGCATTTTCATCAAATAGATTAGGATTTAGCCATGTCTAGGTTGCATTTTGCATTCATTGTCCTTATTAGGTGTTGGAGTGTGCCATGGAGTGATTTGAGATGTTTGGGAGCATTGTGATCCAAAAAGAGGTGAAAGATGAGCATGGATGGAGCCTTTAGAGAAATTTACTATTGCTAAGATTTTGTGGAGACACAGAAAATTGAGTTAGCTTTCTAATGGAAGTGGTTTCAAGTCATTTGGAGATGTAATGAAGGAGTTATGATCAATTTACTAGAGGCATACCCATCCTAGTCGAGCATCGCAGAGTGACCTCTCAGAGCGACCTACCGAGGTCGCTCCCAGCCAGAGCGACTAGCTCAAGTCACTCCCAGCCAGAGCTACCAGCTCAAGTCACTCGCGTTTTGACGGGTCGAGACACAAAGAAACGCGTCGGGAGTGACCTCCTGGAGCGACTTCCTGGAGCGACTATGCTAGGTCACTCCGCGTGTTTTGCTTGGACGATTTTTATGTTATTTCAGGGGCCTTTTGGTCATTTGTTTTGATGTTTTTACACTTTTTAAACCTAAGTTAAGTACTTTTGTAAGATTGGAGGCTGATAATCTCTCTTT
>NC_027749.1:42492503-42493535 GCF_000695525.1 Brassica oleracea var. oleracea
GGTGAGAGTTGTGATTATGATTTGGGAGCAATGAAAAAGGAAAAGAAATGACTCTTTGTGTTTAAGTGAATTGTTTTATTGGGATAAGTAGATAAACCTCTAGCTCAAGTTATGAAAGCTTTGGCCCCCACCTAAAAAAAAAAAGAAAATAAAAAATGAAGAAAAAAAAAATATGAAAAGAAAAGAAAAAGAAAGAAAAAGGGGGCTAGCAAAGTTGTTAGGAGCTAAGTAATGTTTTGAGGTTGTGAAAAATCCCTTGTAGATTTCAAAGAGAAGGAGTTAATGTTCTTAGGATCTTTTGGTGAGAGATGTGAGTTGGGTTTGACATTTGGGAATGATTGTGTAATTGTATGATTGGGAAAAGGGTAGAACAATGGAGATTGAGCATTGTATGCATGAGTTGATCCCTTTCTTAGATATATTATGTGCAATGTCAAGTCTACTTGTTTCGAGAGTAAACCACCTTGAAGATCATATGTTTTGAACCTCTTGAATCACTTGAATAAAAGCTTTCCCTTACCCAACCAAATGATTTGGACCAATTGACCATTTGCAAGAATTCACTTGATGCTATGCTTAATGTACTTGAGAGTTGGCTGATTTGCATGTGTGAATGCATGATGATGAGTGTAGGGATGAAAAGAGTTGAATAGGCCTAGAGAAGCTAGAGTATAATAAGAGAGGGTGTACTAATGCTGAATTTAAATGTTGATTTGAGTGCTTTGTGTGTTTCTTTTGGCTATGAGCTCCCACCTTCAAACCTCTCTCCCTGTGAGTTCTAGAAAGTTCACTTGAGAACAAGTAAAAGAATAAGTTTGGGGGAGTTGATATTTTGCATATTCACATTGTTTTATCCATTTATTCATGTGCATTTTCATCATATAAATTAGGGTTTAGCCATGTCTAGGTTGCATTTTGCATACATATGTCTCTATTAGGTATTGGAGTACCACATGGAGTTCCTGAAGACATTTGGGTGCATTTGGATCTCAAAGGAGGTGATTAGAGTGATCTTTGGACGAGCACTGCCTG
>NC_027749.1:42493541-42510331 GCF_000695525.1 Brassica oleracea var. oleracea
GTAATGATTGCTTTCATATTATTCAACCAAAGACATTTGATGTTTGAGATATGTTAGCAAATGAGCATTCATCTAGACATAGAGCTTGCTTAGAATTGTGTCTAGGCTTAAGGTTGATAGTTTGATTGATCATTTGCCATCCTTAGTTCGATACTTGATCACCCAAGGTCTAATCCCTATGCCCATGAGTTCTCTTTTCCCTTAGTCAAGAAAGTATCATTTTGTTATTGCTTTCTAGTATTGGTAGTAGTTTAAAACTCATCTAAATCATTGGTTGCACTTAGATTAAGTGAGTACTTGCATTCTCAGTGCTTTGATATCCCTCAGAACTGGTTCGACATTCACTATACTACAACATTTGTCTTAGGAGCCTTGAAAACTCCTAACATCAGCGGTTGCACAGAATATTAGAAATAATTTTGTACTGGACAGAGCACAAACTTATCGGCCTCATATCCTGCATCTTAGATGGATTCTGGACTTTGGGCAACAGACTGATCTGGGTATGGTTCCAGCCTGCTGGCATTATGGATGATTGAAAGAAACCTTGAATCTCAGCCGTCAAACCAGGGCCTACAATGTGCCAAAATCTCTGCTAAAAAATGCCAGTTAAGCCATCCTCACCCGGCGCACTGCTCCCTTTTACGTTAAAAGCAGCTTGCTTGATTTCCTCTGTCGCAACCTGTCTGATGAGATGCGCATTCATGGAATCTGAAACTCGACTACGAAAACCCATAAACAAGGATTCCAAGTCAGTCGGGTTAGAGCTCATAAATAGATCTCTGAAAAATTCAACTGCAATGTTGCCTTTGGCTCCTTCAGAGAAATGTTCTTGTCCCATCTCATCCAGCAGCATCAGAATTCTGTTCTGGATTCTTCGACCTTTCACACAATTGTGGAAATACTTCGTATTACGATCTCCCACTCGCAACCACTCTTCTCTACACTTTTGTCTCCAGAACAATTCTCCCTCTCTAAGAGCTTCAGCTAGCTCTTGTTTGATTTTCTCCATCAGATCATACGATGGATTGATTTTCGAAACCTCTGTCTCCAGAGCTGCTTTCAGCCTAGTGATTTTATCCCGTGAGTTAATATCAGAGTGTTTTTCCAGTTCATAATCTTCCTGCGACACCGTCGAATGCGATCCGTTGTGCAACTTCTGTCTCCAGCCTTTCCTTCCCAACTCTTCCTCACAAGATCTTCAAACACCTCTCGAGATAACATACGTTTGTCAAAGAAAAACCGACCTTTCCTGACGTCTTCCTTTTCCAAAGCAAAACCAATAAAGATCGGCCTATGATCTGAGGCCCATAGCTCTAGGTATTCCATATTCGTCTTGGGGAAGAGAGAAAACCAGTTGTTGTTACCAAAACTCCTATCCAGCTCACACTTGACCCAGCCATTTTCGCGCCATCCACACCAAGAGAGACAGTTACCAGTATATCTGATTTCTCGAAGCTTGTAGTTCTGTACCATGTTCCTGAAGTTCCAGAAACTAGAATCACTGCGAATGGCCCCACCACTCTTTTCATCGTTGGACAATAGCTCATTAAAGTCTCCAGCTAGAATCCATGCTTCATCTCTGTACAACCCCATACTAACCAAGCTATCCCATACCTCTTGTCTTTTTGCCTGCACTGGGTCAACATAGACACACGACAGAAAGAAAGAGGTTGAACCACACAAAACTTTCAAGTCAATTATTCTCTTATCACTCGAGTGAACTACCACTTGATAGTTGTCCTTCCACATAACCGCCAAACCACCGATAAGCCCCAACGGCTCCACTGTTATCAGATGATCATAACCCAAACTTTTCTTCAAACCCAACATGTAATCAAACTTTTGCATCGTCTCCATCAAGAATATGAAATCCGGAAAATACTTTCTACGTTAAGCTCGGAGTTGACGAACTGTCTCGATACTACCAGCACCTTGACAGTTCCAGCAGAGGATAGTCATTGATGAGGCAGCGGCTTCAATACGGAAGCCACCGTAGAGTCCGAGACCTTGTGAGATTTGTTTTCTCGAAGAACCAATGGAAAAGACTTCCGCTTGGCACTTGGCTCCTTGGTAGGAGAACGAGGAACTGAACCACTTTCTGAGGCGATTGTCTTGCCATGGGCTTTCCGTTTCCAGGATGGAAGCCGTCGTCTTGGTGCCTTGCTCATCCCCTGTGACCTGGAGAATCGCCCCTCCGTAGAAGGGCCAAGCCGAAAACCCGTAAGAATGACAGGTTCTGAGCAAAAGGAGAACTGTGATGCTGAGGACTCCGCTTCACCTTCGCCCTCCTCATTCTCAGTGAGTACTAGAGCATGCTTAGTACGTGAAGGACCTTTAACACAAAGCACCTTGTCTGTATTATGATCATTGTAAGAGAAGACATGGCCCTTCCCTTTATCCAGCTCCTTTGTGATCCTCGTTAATCTGATCGAAGATTCTGCCTTGCTCTCTTCAATTCCTTGTTGTACACGGAGGATTCTAGCCTTTCTTTCAGTCTCATCAGCGTGTGAAATATACATCATTGCCATCTTCCTATCTTCTTTCGAGAGTTCCGGAAACAGCAAAGAGAAACCCGGTGGTCCTTCAAGTAGCTCACTTGCAACAGGAACCTCTAGTGCAGGACGAGAGGCTTGTGCAGCCATTCCTCCTCTGTTAGCTCCCCTCCTCAACATAGGACATCTGATCTTCTCATGTGTGAGACGTAACCAGTGAAAGCACCTTTTATGAATTTTCTCATATTCATATTCAATGGTTATTGTCTCCGTTTTAGAAACATTGAGTTTCCTAGCTGCCTTCACAGGATTGTCAATGTTGAAAAGGATCAACGCCCTGATGTAATCTTTGGTCAGTGAGACCTTAGGATCATAGGCAATCTCCACAACCTTTCCAACTTCTGAGGCTAGAGAAAACATCGTATCAGTAGTGAAAAGATTCACTAGAATGTGAAGAATCCGGATCCATAACTCCATAGACTGCAGAAACCTCTCCGGAGGATTGGCAGTCCATCTTTCAATGACCATAGCCCAGTAAATTGTTTGACCATGGCCTATCATTCAGCAAGGTCTGGAGGTCCTCTTCCCGTTAAAACACAAACTGGAATCGATCTCTTGACAGAGCAATCCCACGGACTCGATCATACACACGCCAAGCTGTTGGCATATACTCGATCATACGAGCCATAGACTGACAGTCTGGATTCAATAGGCGACCCAGTAAGCTCCTTTCATTCTCATCAAACACACGGAAACGAGGGCTGTCTGGAAGTGTGAGCGGCTCTTCCTCTTCCAAGGACATCGCTTGAATTGCTTTGTGAAGCATATCGGCCATTCCAGGGAGGAGATGAAAATCTGCTGCGGCGGAGGTGATACGGATCTGAAAGTTCAAAGGAAGAAGATCCAGCGTGATTGACGAGAATTTACCTTTAATAATACAAAATTCTGCTACGATCTTTTGAGAATCCATCAAAAAAGGTAAGACTTGGGGAAAAAAAACTCAAAAGGAAATTGCAATATTTTGGAAGAAATCACAGCAAAAATTAGGAAAGAAAGAGATATCAATCGGGAACAAGGGAATAAAGTTTCCTTTAACAGAACCACCGTAGCTAAGCCGGAAAGAAAGAACTTCACCAGGAAAAGGTGAATAGAATATTAAAAGGTAATAAACACCCAAAAAGGTAAGACCGGAAATCGCACTTAGCGAGAGGAGATAACTAGTTAGAAAGACAAAACTATTTGATTTCTGTGTGTTTTTTAAGCCTAAAAAAATCCACCACCCACACAGTGGGTAGGGTATACTCCCATCGGTTATTTGGTCTTGCCCAGAAAATGAAAATAAGCAAAAATTTCTTTTTTGCTATAAAAACGAACAAATTTATCGACCACCAATAACGTTTTTTTGGTGATCCAGAAGATAAACACGAGAATATATTTTTATTTTATTTTTGAGGATCACCATGGTTTTTTGGTTCAACAAAATATTTATCTACGAACGGTGTTGTGTCCACGAAGAAAATATCCACGACATCTACAAAAAGATTGTTTAAAGAAATTATAATATAACTTTAAATGAATATAATTTTCTGTTGTTAAGTTAAATAAAAAAAGAATTAATTACAGGCGTTAACAACGCAAGTTCGTAAACAAATCAATCGGCAGTCCAAATCCGTCTACCCTTAGTATGGGGCTGAATTGCGTTTCAACGTTTCCTCTATAATCATGACTATACTTTGTGCAGGGTATAGTTTTATGTATATTTAATTAATATAAAAATATATCAAATATTTTTTTTTACAGTTTGAAGTTTTATATAACTTTATAAAACTATTGTTTGGTGCATTTTTCGACAAAATTGATATATAAATGCTTATATTTTTATTGGTATTTTATTTTGTTTATAAATATTAATGATCGAATATCAATTTGTTCATTCAATATTTCGTAAAATTTTCATTTGAAATAATTAAATACAAAAATATCTTCAATATATAAAAAGAACGATTTCTAATTATATAAAGTGTACATAAATTCTATTTTAAAATTTATTTACTGATATATTTATTTCATTATTTTATGCGTTATTCATTATATTTAATAAATTCAATAAATTTTACAAATTTTTATTTGTATTAAATTTTAGCATATTTTAATATTTAATCTTAATATGTATATAGAATCTAAAGTTATTTGTTGTTATTTTAAATAAATAGAAAATATTTTATCCCTAAACAAATTTAAATACATAATTAACCAATTAAAAACCATGAATCTTATTAAAAAATATAAGCTAGTCATAAAAATGTAAATAAATATAACAGTACAATTTATTTATTTTTTTGCTGAAAGTTTAAATTGATTATCAACAAAAGAAAAAAAATTACTTTTCAATAATGAACACAGTCGATAGAAGAAACAAGAAAAAACTAGATCATTTTAGACTCTGTGTGTTGCATCATATCTTATAGAAAGATGGCCGTCGGTATCGCAAAGATGAGATCATGTTCTTGATGGTCTTATCACTAATACGAACCATGTGGCCTGCTCTGGGGTGACCATGGTGCTGTCTACTGTTCCTCTCCCACCATAAGCTATAGATGGTGGCTTGAAGAACAAGTTTCAAGAGGCAAAGTATCAATCTCCTTACGGCTAGAGGCAAGTATAGCTGTCTTTTATAATGTAGTGAGTATTGTAATTCGTTATAATTTTGGTTCCGAAACTTTTTATTTTATCTGCAATTAGCAGTAACTTATCAGGATTGAGGAAGAAGAAAAAATTGTCATTCTCTCTTTTTTTTTTACTATTAATATCGCAAGTGTCTTAGACCATGTTTATCTCTGATCCTTGATGAGGTTTCTAAGTAAAACAAGTGATTTAATTAAATCAAAAGAAAAGAAAAAAGGGATTACCGATCCTTAAATGGGGAGTTTGGTGACCGATTTTAAGTGAGGTTTTCCACCCACATGTCAGAAAACTAGGGAAAGGGTCGAAACCGATGAAACCCACCACCGATCGAAACCCCAAACACTCTTCTCCACACCGATCCTCCACCACCGATCATCCATCTTCATTCTCGTCTTCTTGTCTTCTCCGTCACAGAGGAAGGATCGAAACCCACCACCAAAGACGACGATTCTCTCGGTCCTCACGGCGTCTCCTCTGTCTTCTCTCGTCTTCTTCGTCAGAAAAAGGATCCAATCCCACCACACACGACGACTTTCTGTCCTGACAGCGTCATCTCAGTCGCTTCTCGTCTTCTCCAGCAGAAGAACGATGCAAACCCACCATGGACGATGAGTGTCTCGGTCCTCACGGCGTCTCCTCCGTCTTGTCTCGTCTTCTCTGTCAGAAGAAGGATCCAATCCCACCACAGACGACGGCTCTCTCTGTCCTGACGGCGTCATCTCAGTCGCTTCTCATCTTTTCCGGCAGAAGAACGATGCAAACCCACCACAGACGACGAGTGTCTCGGTCCTCACAGCGTCTCCTCCGACGAGTGTCTCGGTCCTCACGGAGATCACTTCCCAAGTAATTAACTTTCTCACCTCATCCTTCTGCTTTCAAATTCATTCATCTTAATTAGTGTTTTAAAGATAATTGCTTTCTTCAGATTTTAACTTTGTCTCTTTATTGAAGTTGATGGTGTTGTTAATTATGCTGATTGTGTTGAAGTCGATTGTGTGTTAATTATGACAGGGACTTTTGTCTTCGTATGGACTTCTTTGCCTCACACTCTTTGAGCTCTCGACAGGCAAACACTTCTTCAGACTCTCGGTAAGTATGTAAAACTTGATATCAGTTTTTCGTTTTTTCCTTAATTGATTTCGTATGGATAGTAGTTAGTTAATAAATGCTTGTTAGGTTGTGGTTAGTGTAAATGCGTGTGATGAATGCTTGTGATAAATGCTTATTAGGTTGTGTTTTATTGTTACATTAGGAGTGTGTGCTTAGGTAATAAATTAAATAAGTTAGATATATGTCTTCTCATCTCAACTCAACTCAAAGAGTTGAATGTGTGTGATGAATGCTTCTTCTCTTTTCGTCTATAATACCTGGTGCTTTCTCTCTTTCTTTTCATCTTCTTACACAATCTCCCTCTTTATTCTTCTTCAAACACATTTCTGCTTCTTTCTCTCTTCTCTGGAATTGTAGGATCTGGATTCTACGAATCCATATACTCTGCCCTCCAATTTTTTTGACCTATTGTACAGTCAACAAGACTGTGTACCCTTTCCTTATGAGAATTTTTCACACGGTGGGGATCTCGGATCATCACAACTCCCTGTGTTCAGTACTCAAGCAACTGAACTTCAAGCTTCTGTGAAGACTCACCTACATAGCGCAAAGAAAGAAAGAAATGATCTCCCTCTGATGATGTAGTGCTCATTAGCGCATGGTTAAACACCAGCAAGGATCCGGTAGTAGGCAATGAGCAGAAAGCAGGTGCTTTTTGGAAGCGCATTGCAGGTTACATTGCAGCTAGTCCAAAGGTGGAAAGAGGTGGAGCACGAGAGGCTATTCAGTGTAAGAAAAGGTGGCAAAAGATGAACGATCTGGTTTGCAAGTTCTGTGGAGCCTATACGGCTGCAACAAAACAGAAAACTAGTGGTCAGAGTGGGAGTGATGTTGTTAAAATGGGACACGAAATCTTCTACAACAATCATAAGATAAAATTTAATCTTCACTATGCTTGGGAGGCGCTGAAAAACAACCAGAAATGGTGTGCTCTCACGAGTAGTAAGATTGATGGACCACAATCATCAAGCGCTAAGAAGAGAAGGTGTGAGGATGGGCAAGAGGCAAGCTCTCAAGCAACTACGAATGGTGATCACCCAACCAAACGTCCTCCTGGTGTTAAGGCAGCGAAAGGAGCAGGGGGTAAGAGAACTGTAGTTGATCAACTGGGTGTCTCGGATTTTCATGGCATGTGGTCTATCAAAGAGAAAGACTTGGCTGCTAAAGAAAGACTTTAAAAGATGGGTCTGCTCGAGAGTCTTATTTAAAAAAAGCCCCTATCTGAGTTTGAAGAAGCTCTAAAGAAGAAGCTAATTACATAGATGTTGGGTAATTAGTGTGAACTTGTGTCATGTTAAAAAAGGAGTGTCTTTGTCTTTGTGTTTCATGTTATGTTTCATGTTCGGTTATGTGTCTTCAGTCTTTAGTTTTTTTGAACTCTATGTGTTTCTTTGGTCTATGTGAAATGTTATGTGAAATCCTATGTGTTTTATTATTGAAAGGATTTTCTATGTTCTTGTTAAAGCTTCATGTATTATTAAAACATATTGTATGTTTCAGACTTTACTTGTTTACGTGTGCAGAGAGACAAAGGAAATTGACAAGATGTCACGAGAAGCCAAACAAGAGTAGTCACGAGATCAAGAGTAGTCACGAGATGCAAGTCACAAGATGTATATGTTCAAGAGAATACACGAGATGGAAGTCACAAGAGTTGTCCGTATGTGTCACACGAGTTGTCCGTATGTGTCATAAGATGTATATGTCACAAATGCTCTTGTAAAGTCTCTGCTTGTGTCACAATAGTTGTCGAGTTAAACAATGATTTTGTAAAGTCTATGCTTGTCTATATAAAGTCTTATTCACCAAGTTAATCACAAATGCTTCTTCTCTCCTTCTCACCTTACAATCAAAAAAAACTTGATCACAAGATTCAAAATACAATCGAAAAAGACTTGATCACAAGGCTCATTCTCCCTTTCTCCTTGACCAATTGCTTCATTCTCTCTTTCTCCTTGATCACAAGTGTTATTCTCTCTTTCTATTTGATCAGAAGCTTCATTCTCTCATTCTCTCCTTCTCCTTGAAAAAACTCTTTCTCTTATTTACAAAAGCCATAAAAACACTATTTCTCATCATCACAAACTCTCCTTGACATCTCCTTCGCAAAACACAAATAACAAAGTCTTCTTATCATCACAAAGTCTCCTTGATCATCTCCTTAATCACAAAGTCTTCTTTCTCATTCTCTCATTGTCTCATTCTCTC
Source organism: Brassica oleracea var. oleracea (assembly GCF_000695525.1). Lineage (NCBI taxonomy): Eukaryota > Viridiplantae > Streptophyta > Magnoliopsida > Brassicales > Brassicaceae > Brassica > Brassica oleracea. The sequence continues at coordinate 42,502,040 of NC_027749.1, forward strand.
CTTTTCTTTATTCACAAAAAAGAATCAAAACAATTTCTAAATTTTGATCACATATATGGCATCTTCTTCTCATAACACTTTTGAGGGAGTAGATGATGAAAATTTTGATCAATATTTTGATTGAAATTTTGATCAAACATTCGAGAATTTAGCCATTAATTATGGTGATCAAGAAGTCAAAAAAAAAGAAGAAAAAAAAGAGTTCATACCGAAAGAAATCATGAAGAAGGCGATCTACATTTATGGAATGATTATTTCAGTGAAACTCCAACATATTCTAAAAATATCTTCCGACGACGATTTAGAATGAACAAGTCATTGTTCATGCGTATTGTTGATCGACTCTCCAATGAAGTTGAATTCGTTCGACAAAAGAAAGATGCTCTCGGAAGGCTTAGTCTCTCTGCACTTCAAAAGTGTACAGCAGCCATTTGTGTCTTGGCATATGGTTCTGCGGCTAATGCTGTTGACAAATACCTCCGACTCAGTGCAACTACTACTCTGTTATGTGTGGAACATTTTGTAGAAGTAATAATAAATTTATTCGGCGATGAGTACCTAAGAAGACCAACACCGGCTGATCTTCAACGTCTACTTTATATTGATGAGCAACGTGGATTTCCCGGGATGATAGGAAGCATCGATTGTATGCACTGGGAGTGGAAGAATTGTCCCACTGCTTGGAAATGTCAATTTTCACGTGTTTCGGTTAAACCCACAATCGTTTTAGAGGCGGTTGCTTTGTATGATTTAAGGATATGGCGTGCGTTTTTTAGACCTCCAGGTACCTTAAATGATATCAATGTTCTTGATTGCTCACCTGTTTTTGATGACATAATAAAAGGTCAAGCTCCGCAAGTTACTTTCTCTGTCAATGGAAGAGAGTATCATTTGGCTTACTATCTCACCGATGGTATTTATCCGAAATTGGCAACTTTTATCCAATCTATTTCAATAACACAAGGTCCGAAAGCGACGTTGTTTGCTCAACATCAAGAAGCTGTCCGAAAAGATGTCGAGCGTGCTTTTGGAGTCTTGCAAGCTCGATTTGCCACTGTTAAAAATCCAACACTTTTTTTGGGATAAAGCCAAAATTGGGAAGATTATGAGAGCATGTATCATACTCTACAATATGATAGTAGAAGACGAACGAGATGGATACACTCATTTTGATGTTTCAGAGTTCCAACAAGGAGAAGACACCGGAACTTCACATGTTGATCTCACGTATTCTATAGATATCCCTTCAAATATTGCCAATATGATGGATGTTCGAACATAATTTGTGATAGACAAATGCATCAACAACTGAAAGCTGATTTGGTTGAACATATATCCAATATGATGGATGTTCGAACATAATTTGTGATAGACAAATGCATCAACAACTGAAAGCTGATTTGGTTGAACATATATGGCGTAAATTTGGACGTGATGAAGACAACAACTCAGCTCCGATGTTTCTTTCAAATTTTTCTCGTTTATTTTATTAATCCTTGTTTTTATGTTTTAGTTTTAAAATCTATTTTTAAGATGTTATCTTTTAATATGTTTTATTAAAAAAATAAATTTTATCTTAAAAAAATGTTTAATATTTTTTTTTAAGAACCTTAGTTAAGAAACTCCCATTGGACCACTCAAAATGAGAGTTTATTAAGTAAAGTTCTTAGATTACTTTTATTGATTAATTCATTAAGAAACCCATTAGGGGTGATATAGATAAACATGCTCTTAGATGTTTCAGTTCAGAGAGATCTTTTATTAAGATCTTGGGTGACACTTTTCTTTTACAATCTAATATTTTATGTTATCTTGTTTTATACATTTATCTGCAACTCATATAAATCTTCGACCCATTTACAGTTCAGCAAAAGGAAATCATTTTCTGGAATGATCATTAGCTTATAGCTCTTGCATGTAGGCCATAATCACTAGTAAAAAACTACCGCATAGCCACTACAACTTCGTGGCTATAGAGGAGAAATTCGTGGCTAGTGAGAAAAGAGCCACAGTTTTGGAAAGGAAAATTACTGTGGCTATAGCCTCGTGACTGGAACAAAAACGTGGCTTATCGTGGCTAGTAGCCACGCTTTTTCCACGCTTCTTTTCGTGGCTTTAATAGCCAAGGTAATAACTTCTTTAGCGTTGCTACTTTTAGTGGCTATAAAACCCACGGTTATACCACTAATTTAAAGTGGCTGTGTTTGCCACAGTATTGCCACTATGTATTCGTGGCTTTAAAAAGCCACGGTTTTGTTTTTTTATTCATGTGGTATTGGTTAGCCACGTTAAAGCCACTTTCTATATTGTGGCTATTATATAACCATTTTCGTAAATGGTTTTCCTCTTTGATTTGTTTTAGCTTGCCAAATTCAACAATTTATATTTCCATTCAAATATTAAAGCATTGCACATATAATTAAAACAGAAATTGCATATATATAAAAGAGTAAGTTCAATATTACACAAACATAGATAATTATACAAGGGAGAAGAGTTTTAAAGAGTCTAAGAAGACTCTACAAAAGATGAGGCGGAGTTTGATGAGCTTTGTTACAAAAGAGTAGACATGAACCTACTTCAGGCTGAGGAGTTGGGGCTTGGGGCTGAGCAGAAGTCTGTTCAGTAGGTGCTTGTGGGGGACGAAGCATTTGGAGGAACTGATTGATTGCATCTCTTGTTGATGCAAAGTCCTACTTCATCTCGTACACATCCTGCTTCACCTTAGACACGTCCTCCCTCACACTTTGGAGGCTTGTCTCAAGACCTCCAACACGCATCTCCAGCTACAGGTTGCGGGAAAAACCATTAGGGACGCGTGAAGAAGGTGCTTGCTCTCTGTATTGGGAACTGCCGAGTCCATAAACATGCCCCCTCTTAGCCTTAGCATTCTGTTGAACATAACAAAAAACAGTTTTAATAAAAGCTTTCTTCGCTGTAAATAAACAGAACATGTACAGCTCTAAGTCATATCTAATTCTACCCGCAAATAACTAACCACATTCTTAAGCAGCTCTAAGTCATCCAATTCCACATACAAATCAGAACATAAAACAACCGAAACCTAGTGCATGAAAGATACCTTTAGATAAGCTTTGTTTATCTTGAGACGAGAAGGAGTAGATGATGCACTTGGACTCCCGGGTGATCCGTCAGTGTTAGAGAGCTGTGTGGCTTCCAGCTCGGCTTGAGTAACCAGCTCTTCAGCACGGTAGTCCACAAAAGTTCCATCTGGTCTAGTGTGTGTCACCCTGACTAGGTCAGTGAATGATGGCCTCTCATTAGTACCAGAAGCCACCATCTGCAAAAAAGGAAAATAATTACAGTAGATTAGAAAAAAAAAGAACAATATTAAGAGTATAGACATGGAAAGATACCATGTTATACTCAATCCTTGCAAAAAACCGAGGTCCAGCATTATGCTTGTGGCAGCCTTTACCCACAGGATCAGACTTGCGAAATTTTGCAGCCTTCTTGCTCTTCTTTTTAGCTGCATCGGTCGCCCAATGCTCCAACAGGAGAGTCCAGTCAGCTTCATTGATGTACTTTGGCTTCTTCTGTTGCCTCTTCTTCTTGCTTATCCTTTCACCAATGGTTGTCCACGTTTCTTTCTTCCAAAGATCATAGACTAAGTCATTAAACTCAGGGTCCCAATAGAAATTTTGCTACAAAAGAAAACAAAACAGTAAGCGATTTTAAAACATGTTAACGACATATACAATGCATACTAGTCACTTACCACAAACGTTTGCCACCATGATTCCCTCCTTTCATCAGGAACCTTCCTCCAACTCTTCCAAGGCCCCATGTAGTATGCTTGCCAAGTTGCCCGAATGAAAGAGTTGACACATGGGTCAATACCAAACCTAAAACGATAACCAACATCAGTAACAGAAACAATACATCACAAAAATTCCTAAAAAAATAAACAATCATCGCTAATAATCCTAAACAGAAACTATCCTAAGCAATCACAGCCATAAAACAAATAACATAAACTATTTTAGTCTAAGAAAGATATGGAGACCAAATGTAATCTTACCATAAAGCTCCATTGATTTTATCTCGATGGAGATGAGGCTGTGCTAGCCTAGCAGGTGAATTGAGCATGGCATTTAGAGTCATTTGCGGTTAGCTATTGGAACGAGAAGAGGAAGCAGCATGGTTCGAAGCCGGTCCAGTAGCACCAGGAGAAATAGGAGGAGGTACTCTTGGTGAGTTCATCTGTTCACAACCAATGAAAAAGAAACATTAGTATACAAGCAAATATAAACAGAGACAAAGCGAAATAAAAGAGACAGAGAGAAGAACATGAGAAATTTAAACACTTTTTGGTCACAAGAACACTAACTAAACAGAGACAAAACCCCTAATCGAAACCTTAGATTGCATGTGAAATCGAAACCCTAGATTGGAAAGAAATCGAAACACACACACAAGCAAAGAATTAAAAAGCCCAAAAAATAAAGAAATCGAAACCCTAGAACATCTAATCGATTCAGGATCCTAAGGTTTCTGATTTAGCGGAGGAGAGAAAGGGGTTACCTTGAGAGATGAGAGACGGGAGACGGCGAGGCTTGGAATGGGAGACGGCGAAACTTGAAACCGGAGGAAACGACGCGTTTCGTCAGTCGCGAGTCGAGGGAGAGTTTCGGTTTCCATTTTGTGCTAAGTGTTGGTAGAAAGAGGAAAACCGATATAAAACCCTTTCAGCAAAGCCACGAAAAAACAGCGTGGCCAATCGTGGCTTTTTTTTAGCAATAACCGCGAAATGTCAAAAAATTGGAGCCACAACCGAATAAATTGGAAGCAAACCAATTGGCAAACCAAAATTTCAACATAGTCACGATATTGCCACGAAAATACAGTGGCTGTTATTTAATATAAACCGCGAAACCAAAAATAATTGGAGCCAAAACCAAATACATTGGAGGCAAACCAATTGGTTTTTTTCCAATTTTCACATAGCCACTGTGTAGCCACGAGATAAGCGTGGCTATTTTCAAAACCCGAAACCAAAAACATCTAACCCCTAAACTATAATCCCTAAACCCTCTACCTTCAACCTTATACTCACACAACAACTTACATACATATTCCAAAAATCTTACAATCTATTTTAAAACCTTACAATATTTTTTAAAACCATCTATTTTACAACCTTACCATTTATTTTACATCTCACAATATATTTTACAACACTACAATATATTTTACAACCTTTCAACTTATTTTACAACCTTACAACTTATTTTTCAACCTTAAAACATATCTTACTACCTTAAACACATATTTTACAATCTTGGAATATATTTTTCTATTCCGAATCATCATCTGAATCACGGTCGGCTTCTACATCACCATCTGATACATATTCATCGTTTGGAGGATTCACCGGAGCAATATCATAATCAGACACATCATCAACAACATGTGTCTCCACCCGTAACAATGAACTTTCAGCAACCTGATCACGTCTATCATCTTGCCATGCCGTTAACGCAATTTCTGATGTTTCACGGATTCCTCGAGGAATAATTTTTGCGCATGCCCACCAGTCATCGACTGATTGTCGACGTACCCGTGGATAAGGAATAAAAGATGCTTGATCACAATTACCTGTTTATAGTACAATAACATCATAGTTTCATCAATCATATCAAATCCCAAAGAAATAATTATATATTTTTCACTTACCTGGTAATACAAAAGGATCATATTTTGCATATTGTCTTCGTGGTGAGACATCAACAAGACCAAATGGATGTATTCTCATACCGCGATTTGCTGTGTTCTCAAACCACGAACATTTAAAAACCATGACTTTCAAGCCAACATCACCATGATACTCCACCATCATGATCTCTTGGACAAGGCCATAGTAGTCTGTCTCGTTGGTTCCAGGTACACATACACCATAATGTTGAGTTCTCTTATTTTGACCATGGTTATGAGTGTGAAAAGTGTATCCACGTGTGTGGTATATTGGCCAAGACATATTGGCCAAGACCTGTAACTACGCCTAGGATCTTGTACAAAATCCAACATCCACATAGGAAATGTGTAAAACTGAGTCGCATCATTAATCTGTAATACAATAATATTGTTATAAAATACAAATTTAATTAAAAAATTGTGAAACTTTATAATACAAAACAATAACTCACATAGTCTTTGCACCAATCAGCAAATTTGGTGTCTTTCGCTTTTTGCATTGCAGCTGGAGTAATATCAGGAACATTTAACGTCATATATTCTTCAAACATCCTACACATATTAAATCATAATTATGTAACTAGAAATATGTATTTATATTATATTTTCCATAATATTAAATTACCTTTCATATGGAGAAAATGTTTCACAGTTGAGCATCGTAAATGTCTGAAGAACGGTGTTATCTTCATCATTCAACCAACCAGTTGAGCATTGACCACTAATTCTCCCTTCATGGTAAAACAAGGGTGGTACATCCGGTTAATTGTATGTGAAACGAATAGCATTCGGACCTTCTGGAATGCTCATGATTTCAGGATGCCCAAAAAAATTTGAGGAAGCATTTGAAATCTCCTCATTTATCCATTGTGCAACTATTGAACCTACAATGCGTGCTTTGTTTTTGACAATCTGCTTCAAATAATACATGTATCTTTCAAATACATACATCCACCTCAAATGGACAGGACCACCTAAGGCTACCTCATCTGGGAGGTGCACAAGAAGATGTTCCATAACATCAAAGAACGATGGAGGAAATATTTTTTCCAAGTTACAAAGCTTCACACCAATATTTGCCTTTAATAGGCCAACATCTGACTCTTTCAAAATCTTCGAAGAGATATCTCGGAAGAAGAGGGCAATATCTGTAAACAAAATATTTAAGTTAATTATAGCATCAATTATAGTAAATTATAAAATGATACAAACAAATAAATACCTCTAATCGCTGTGTGAACATTTTTGGGAAGGAGTTCAGTGAACGCAAATGGATATAGTCGTTCCATTATGACATGACAATCATGACTTTTCAGTCCATGTAGCTTTAAATTGTTTTCGTCAATACATCGACTAAATTTCGAGGCGTATCCATCGGGAAATTTTGTCATTTTTCAACCAGAGAAGAAATGCTCGTTTTCCCGCATTAGGAAGCCTGAATATTGGCACAGGCATCGTTCCATCCTCTTTCATCTCTATATCCTGCCTTTTGCATAGTCATGAAAGATCCAATCTGCTTTTGATGTTGTCTTTCGTCTTTCCAGGAGCATTTAACAATGTGTTCGTCAGGTTGCCGAAGAAGATGATTTTCCCAATACGGTAACTTCCAGAAGATACTCTTCTTTACCCAATTGTGAGTAACTCCGTATCCAGATATTGTCTTGGATGGGTTATCATGTCCATTCCCTCCATATTTCACAGATTTTGATAAACCTTCGATATTATTTATCCTTTCACGCAATATTTCTTCTCTGGTCAACCACGGTGGAGGAGGATCTAAAATTGTTTTTCCCCGTCTAAATGCTTGAGTGTTTTTCCGGTAAGGATGATCTGCATCTAAGAACCTTCTGTGGCAATCAAACCAACTATGTATCCTTCGTTAGATAACCAGAATGCACCAGTCTCATCTTGACAATATGGGCACGCCAACCGACCATGAGTCGTCCAACCTGAAAGCATTCCATAAGCTGGAAAATCGCTTATTGTTCACATCAAAACTGCTTGCATTTTGAATCTTTCTTTCGTTGAAATATCATATGCCTCCACACCATCCCTCCATAACATCTGTAATTCTTCAATCAATGGTTGAAGGTAAATATATAAGCTTTTCCTTGGATGTTTGGGCCCAGGAATTAGCACCGAAAGGTAAAGGAATTCTCTTTTCATACACATTCCTGGCGGCAAATTGTATGGAGTTACAATAACGGGCCAAAGGGAATATGCTTCCCCATTCATACCAATCGGATTAAATCCATCTGTTGATAAGCATAGATAAATATTCCAGCTTTCAGCAGCAAATCCTGGATATACCTCATTAAAATGTTTCCACGCTATAGCATCAGATGGGTGATGCATTTCGCCTTCCGGGGTCACATGTTCCTTGTGCCACCGCATATTGGAAGCTGTCGCCTCAAGTTGGTATAGACATTTCAGACGATCTGCAATAGGCATGTAAAACATTCTCTGTTTTGGCTTGTTTTTTCCTTTTCCATTGTTCGGATAGTAGCGATCTTCTCCACAAAACCTACAACTAACCAACTTCGCATCTTCCTTCCAAAATAGCATACAATTCTTCAC